>NC_067137.1:4681957-4845075 GCF_903995435.1 Acomys russatus | reverse complement strand
TCCCTCCCCCTGTATATTCCATAGGGTATCAAGTCTCTTCTGGCTACTGCTGTCCTTCCTCTGGTGCCACCAGGTCTCCCCTCCAGGGACATGGTCAAATGTGCACCAGAGTACGTGAGAAAGTCTATCACACTCCCACTCAAATGTGGAGAATATTCTACCATTGGCTAGCTGGAAGGGGTTTAAAGTTTACCTCCTGTATTGTCCTTGGCTGGTGCCTTAGTTTGAGGGGACCCCTGGCCCAAATCTGCCTATCATATTGTTCTACTTGTAGATTTCTAGGACCTCTGTATCCTTTTATTTTGATTCTCCCATGCGTCTCTCATTTTAGAGTCCCAATAGGATTGCCCTCCCCTCTGTCCCAGTTTCCTGGTAAGTGAAGGCTTTCATGGGACATGCCCCTTGGGATAGTATGCAGATATTAAGTGAGTATATACCATTTGATTCTTTCTGCTTCTAGGGTTAACTCACTCATTATATCATTTCTAGCTCAATCCATTTATCCACAAATTTCTGGGAATTCCTTGTTTTAATAGCTGAGTAGTATTCCATAGTGTATATGTACCACAGTTCTTTATCCACTTCTTCTACTGAGGGACACTTAGGCTGTTTCCATGTTCTGGCTATTATGAATAAGGCTGCTATGAACATGGTGAGCAAATTTTCTTTTTGTGTGCTGGAGCATCTTCTGGGTATATTCCAAGGAGTGGAATAGCTGGTCTTGAGGAAGCCCTATTCCCATTTTTCTGAGATAGCACCAGATAGATTTCCAAAGTGGCTGTACTAGTTTGCATTCCCACCAGCAATGAAGGAGTGTTCCTCTCTCCCCACATCCTCGCCAGCATGTGGTGTCTACTTGAGTTTTTGATCTTAGCCATTCTGATGGGTGAAAGATGGAATCTCAGAGTTGTTTTGATTTGCATTTCCCTGATGACTAAGGAGGTTGAGCATTTCTTTAAGTGTTTCTCAGCCATTTGATACTCCTCTGTTGAGAATTCTCTGTTAGTTCCAAGCCCCATTTCTCAATTGGGTTATTCGGTTTGGTGGTGTTTAATTTCTTGAGTTCTTTATATATTTTGGATATTAGACCTTGTCAGATGTAGGGTTGGTGAAGATTTTTTCCCAGTCTGTAGGCTGTTGCTTTGTTCTCTTGACAGTGTCTCCTGCCTTACAGAAGCTTCTCAGCCTCATGAGGTCCATTATTAATGGTTGACATTAAGGCCTGGGCCGTTGGTGTTCTGTTCAGGAAGTTGTCTCGCTGCCAATATGTTCCAGGCTCTTTCCCACTTTTTCCTCTAGTGGCTTAGTGTCTCTGGTTTTATGTTGAGGTCTTTAATCCACTTGGATTTGAGTTTTGTGCAAGGTGACAAATATGGGTCCAGTTTCATTTTTTTTACACTAGACCTCCAGTTAGACCAGCACCATTTGTTGAAGATGCTATTCCTTTTCATTGAATGGATTTGGCTTCTTTGTCAAAATCAAGTGACCATAGTGTGTGGATTCTATCTGGGTCTTCGATTCGATTCCACTGATCAACCAGCCTGTTGTGTGCCAGTACCATGCTGTTTTAATTACTATAGCTTTATAGTACAGTTTGAGATCAGTATGGAATTCTCCGGAGCCCCTTTTATTGTACAGATTGTTTTAGCTATTCTGTGGTTTTTTTGTTTTTCCATATGAAGTTCAGATTGAACTTTCCAGTCTTTAAAAAAGTGTAGGTATTTTGATAGGGATTGCATTGAATCTGTAGATTGCTTTTGGTAGGATGGCCTTTTTACTATGTTAATTCTCCCGATCCATGAGCAGAAGATCATGCCATCTTCTCAGGTCATCTTCAATCTCTTTCTTCAGAGTTTTGAATTTTTTTCATACAAGTCTTCACTTGCTTAGTGTGTAACTCCTAGATATTTATATTGCTTGTGGCTAATGTGAAGGGTGTGGTTTTCCTATTTCTTCCTCTGCAAGCTTGTCATTTGTGTATAGGAAGGCTACAGACTTTTTTGAGTTAATTTTGTATCCAGCCAATTTGCTGGAGGTGTTTATCAGCTTTAGGAGTTCTCTGGTGGAATTTTGAGGGTCACTTATGTACACTATCATATCATCTGCAAAGAGTGATAATTTGACTTCCTCTTTCCCATTTGGATACCCTTGATCTCCTTTTGTTGTCTTATTGCTCTGGCTAGAACTTCGAGTACTATATTGAAGAGATATGGGAGAGTGGGCAGCCTTGCCTTGTTCCCGATTTTAGAGGAATTTCCTTGAGTATCTCACCATTTACTTTGATTTTGGCTATTGGCTTGCTGTATATAGCCTTTATTATGTTGAGGAAAAGTGCCTTGTATCCCCGATCTCTCTAAAACTTTAAACATGAATGGGTGTTGAATTTTATCAAATGCTTTCTCTGCATCCAAGGAGATGATCATGTGGTTTTTTATTTTCAGTTTGTTTATATGGTGGATTACATTGATGGATTTCTGTATATTAAACCATCCCTGCATGCCTGGAATGAAGCCTACTTGGTCATGATGAATGATATCTTTGATGTGCTCCTGTATTCGTTTTTGCAAGTATTTTATTTATTATTTTTGCATCTATGTTCATAAGAGAAATTGGTCTGAAATTCTCTTTCTTTGTTGAGTCTTTGTGAGTTTAGGTATCAATGAGACTATGGCCTCATAGAATGAATTTGGTAATTTTCCATCCATTTCTATCTTTTGGAGTAGCTTGAAGAGTATCGGTATTAGCTCGCCCTTGAAGGTCTGGTAGAATTCTGCACTGAAACCATCTGGCCCTGGGCTTTTTTTGGTTGGGAGACCATCGATGATTGCTTCTATTTCTGTAGGGGAAATGGGACTATTTAGCTTGTTTATCTGTTCTTCATTCAACTTTGGCAAGTGAAATTGTTCAAGAAAATCGTCCATTTCCCTTAGATTTTCAAATTTTGTGGCGTATATGCCTTCAAAGTAGGATCTTATGATTCTTTGAATTTCTTCAGTGTCTGTTGTTATGTCTCCCTTTTCATTTCTGATTTTGTTGATTTCAATACTGTCTCTCTGCCTTTTAGTTAGTTTGGCTAATGGTCTGTCTATCTTGTTGATTTTCTCAAAGAACCAGCTTTTGGTTTGTTGATTCTTTGGACTGTTTTCTTAGTTTCTAACTTGTTAATTTCAGCCCTGAGTTTGATTATTTCCAGGCATCTACTCCTCTTGGGTGTTTCTGCTTCTTTTTTTTCTAGGGCTTCCAGTTGTGTTGTTAAGATGCTATGTGCGATGTTCCAATTTCTTTTTTAAAGGCACTCAATGCTATGAATTTTCCTCTTAGCACTGCTTTCAATGTATCCCACAAATTTGGGTATGGTGTTTCTTCATTTTCATTGAATTTCAGAAACTCCTTGATTTCTTTCTTTATTCTTCCCTGACCCAGGTGTCATTTAGCAGAGAGTTGTTTAGTTTCCATGTACGTGTAGGGTTTTTGTTATTTCTGTTGTTGTTGAATTGCAGCCTAAGAGCATGGTGATCTGATAGGATACAAGGTATTATTTCAATCCTCTTGTATCTATTGAGGCTTGCTTTGTGACCTACGATGTGATCAATTTTGGAGAAGGTTCCATGGGGTGCAGAGAAGAAGGTGTATTCTTTCTTGTTTGGGTTAAAGGTTCTATAGATATCTGTTAGATCCATTTGACCCATGGCATGGTTAATGATGTTATTTCTCGGCTTAGTTCTGTTTCAATGACTTATCCTTCAGTGAGAGTGGGGTGTTGAAGTCTCCCACTATTATTGGTGGGGATCGATGTGTGGTTTAAGCTTTTTAGGAGATCTTTTACAAATGGGTGCCTGTATTGGGAGCATAGATGTTCAGAATTGTGATGTCATCTTGGTTGACTTTCCCTTGATGAGTATGAAGTGCCCTTACTCATCACTGTTGATTAATTTTGGTTGAAATTCTATTTTGTTAAATACTAAAATGGCTATGCCTGCTTGCTTCTTGTGACCATTTGCGTGGAATGTTTTTTTCCAACCTTTTACCCTGAGGTAATGCCTTTCATTATGGGTGAGATGTGTTTCTTGGATGCAGAAGAATGTTGGATCTTGTTTATGTACCCATTCAGTTAATCTGTGTCTTTTTATTGGAGAATTGAGGCCATTGATGTTGAGAGATATTAATGACCAGTGACTTTTAAGAGTCTTAATTTTGATGTTGTTTCCAGTCGAGCGTTTGTGTAGTTGTGTTTTTGCCATGGGATAGTTATCTATTTCCTGGGTAGTTTTGGTTGTAGCTTGACCCTTTGGGATGGAGTTTTCCTTCTAGTACCTTCTGTAAAGCTGGGTTTGTGGATAGGTACTGTTTGAATTTGTTTTTGTCATGGAATATTTTGTTTTCTCCATCAATGGTTATTGATAATTTTGCTGGGTAAAGTAGTCTGGCCTGGCATCTGTGTTCTCTTAGGGTTTGCAGGATCTCTGTCCAGGCCCTTCTGGCTTTTATGGTCTCTGCTGAGAAGTCGGGTGTAATTCTGATAGGTTTACCATTAAATGTTATTTGGCCCTTTTTCCTTGCAGCTTTTAATATTTTTCTTTGTTCTGCATGTTTTGTGTTTTGATTATTATGTGGCGGGCAGTTTTTTCTTTTCTGGTCAATTCTATTTGGTGTTCTGTAGGCCTCTTGTATGTTTATAGGCAATTCTTTCTTTAGATTGGGGAAATTTTCTTCTATGATTTTGTTGAGAATAGTTTCTGGGCCCTGGAGTCTGATGTCTTCTCTTTCTTCAATGCCTATTATCCGCAGATTTCTTCTTTTCGTGGTGTCCTTAATTTCTTGGATGTTTTGTGTCAGGAGTTTTCCAGATTTGGCATTTTCTTTAATGGTTGATTCAATATCTGTGATTGTATCTTCTAGACCTGAGATTCGTTCTTCTATCTCTTGGATTCTGTTAGAAAAGCTCACCTCTGTGTTGCTCGCCTTCTTCTCTGAGGTCTCACGTTCTCGTTTTTCTTCTGTCTGTGTGTTTATCATTGAATCCATTTTCATTTTCAGATCTTGAACTGATTTTTTTGATTTCTTTCATCTGATTTTTTGTATATTCCTGAGTTTCTTCCATTGCCTCTTTATAGGGCTTCAGAGCTTGAACCGTTTTATTTATTTCTTTCATCTGGTTGTTTGCATTTTCCTGCAATTTTTCCAGTTCCACTCTATGTGCTTCTTTTATGTCTCTCACCTGTTTGTCTGTGTCTTCCTGCATTTGATTACGAATTTTATTTGTTTCCTCCATTATCATCCTCATTACTAAGGATTTGAGGTCATTTTCTTGTATTTCCGTTGTATTTGAGTTCTCTGGGTTGTTTTTTTGGGGATAGCTGGAAACTGGAGACGCCATGTTGTTTTGGGGTTTTTTTGCGTATGCTTTTTCGTTGTCCTTTAGACATCTTGCCGCCCCTGTTTTTGTTGGGTAGCTTCTAGAGTTGAACGGAGGGTGTCTGACAATAGATTCACTTGTTTTCTCACGATTTCCCTATGCTGCGAGCTCAAAGCTTCACTGGTGTGGATGTTAGGAGGTTAGCCCTGTTGTTCTGGTCTCTCACAGCCAGTGATCGTCAGCCCACCTCTGCTGTGGATCCTGCAATTGTTCTGGGTCTCTGACTGAGCGTTGGGTCAGGCCAAGGTATCCACAGCCTTCTGTGTTCCCTGCCAAGTCCAGCTAGGAGCACTGGGACCGAACCCCGGGCTGAACTGAGCTAGATTCTCAGCGCCTGAACTGTCTGCCAAGCTCAGCTAGGGATTTTGGGCCCAAAATGCACACAGGGTCCAGCCAGAATTTTTGGGCTGGGACTATGCACCAAGCTCCACTAGGGCCTTTTGGCCCAAAGTGCGTGCTGTGGTCAGTTACTGACTCAGGGCCCGAACTGACCACCAATCTCAGCCAGGAATTCTGGATTCAAACTGCACACTGTGTCCAGCCAGAGTCTTAGAGCTGGTGGAACCGAGAGCTCTGTCCAGCCTGCGCCACAGCAGGAGAACTGCGGCTGCTCTGAGTTAGCGCCAGTGGTGGAACAAGTGCTCCGCCCAGACTGTGTCACCGCAGGGGAGCTGCCGCTGTGCTGAGGTTGTGCCTAGAATGGAACTGAGCACGTCACCAAGCCTGTGCCACAGCAGGAGAACTGCGGCTGCTCTGAGTTAGCGCCAGTGGTGGAACAAGTGCTCCGCCCAGACTGTGTCACTGCAGGGGAGCTGCCACTGAGCTGAGGTGGCGCCTAGGGTGGAACTGAGTGCTCGGCCAAGCCTGCGCCACAGCAGGAGAACTGCAGCTGCTCTGATTTAGTGCCTGTGGTGAAACCAAGTTCTCTGCCCATACTGTGTCACCGCAGGGGAGCTGCCGCTGAGCTGAGGTGCTGCCTAGTGTGGAGCTGCACACTCAACTAAGCCTGCGCCACAGCTGGGGAGCTGTGGCCACGCTGAGTTAGTGCCTCAGGCAGAATTGCTTGCTGGGCCGGGCCAGTACCCAGGACTCTGGGGCCGAACTGTCCACCGAGTCCAGTCTGGGTCCAAAGGCTCCTCGTGACCCAAATCCTGCCCCGAGTCCCCTCTCCCGCAGCAACTCCCACCAGCCACCCTACCAATTGCCTCCACCGGAAGGCTATGAGCTGCAAACCTCAGCCACCACTGCTGGTGCCCCTTTTGCTGCTGCCTCTGCCTCTGCCGCTCCGATCAGAGAAAAACCACGCTCCTCCCATGTGCAGTGGCACGCAGGTCCTCCACACCCTGGTCCCTCCGAACCGTGGAGCACTCCTGCTGTTGTGATGTTCGGACCTCGGTGTTCCTGGCTCAGAAATCTGTGCAATTCCCTGAATTGTTCACTGGAGCCTCCAAACGCGGTCCACACTGCTCGCCACCATCTTGGATCCCTCTTTATATCAGCACTATTATTCTTGAGATTCAATTTCCACATGACTTTTGGAGGGACACAATATTCAAAGCATAACAGTAGAGATTTGAGTTTTAATGATCTGGTTTTACCAAAAAAATTGACCTTATCCCTTTGCTCTCCTTTGCTTTTGCTACTTTTGGATAAGTTCATATACTCTTTCAAGAAACTAATGAGGAAATATTTGCCATCATGTTAATTTCAAATCAGCATTTTAATGCCCAGCCATAGAGGCACAGGGAGCAGTGGCACTTGATAGTGACTAGGGTTTCCTCTCAGTGTAGCTGATTTGAAGGGAGCCCACATATTCAATACCATATCCACCTATGTTTCAGACTGATCTGCTCCTGTGTTTCAGCAGGCATTTACATAGTGGCATCAGTAGCCTTTCTTTAAAAAAAATAATGATTAGATGTAGCAATATTGTGTCGTTTTTCTAGAAAAATAATATGTAACATTTCATTATACAATAGTCTGAAGCAGACCACAAATCAGTGCTTGAGCTAGTGCTTGGGGGAGAAGTTGCCCAAAAATGTTTAAACTTTGCTTATACTTAATTGTGGTATAAAAATGGAAGTATTTGTAGTTTTCCCTTGAATTGACTTTTCAAAAAATCATCCTAATATGATCTTAGGAGAAAGACAAAGAGAAAAATAAAAGTTGGCTCTAGGGTGTGAATTTTGAGAAGATCTGGAAAGCTCTCTGTCACATCCTCCCACCCCCAAGTAACAATGTGCCATTCGTGGGCTTTCCTCTTCCCTGAATTTGCAAGAGTAGGTGCCTCTTTTGTCACCAAGTCCTATAGCCCTCTCCCAGAACTCCTCCTATCAGGCAATACCCAAGGACAAATTTAACTAGTACCAAGCTGACTGGGCCATTCCTTATACACAAAGATTCTCACAGCAGCTTTTTGAGAAAGATCTCCCTAAGCATCCCCTGCCTTTCCCCGATTGGTGACTGCCATTTTATTGATTTTTACACTAGTGGATTAATCTGCAGCTCAAAGTATAGCAGTGGAGGTGGATTGGACAGTTCTGCATTTCACGTTCCCTGGCAGGTCTGGGATTTGAGGCACAAGGCCTTGATGCTAAGGTTATTGGTCAGAGCCAGAGAATGATCAGGCCACGAAGGGACTGAGGTTACTTATGCCTAAAAGGGTCAGATATCAGTTCTAACTTCTTTTTATAGGCTCAGCTATTTCTCTCATTCCCAGTAAACAGTTATGAATATCTCAGCTGCAACATCTAGAAGTGAGACAGGGGAGGTAAACAGGAGACCGCACTTTGACCTAACCCCTTTCATCAGAGTTACATGCAAATCATGCCTGTGCTATCAATAAAACAGCATGCTGGTCTCCATGCTTCGTTTGCTCTCCTTGAACACCTGTCTAGAACTTTCCTGGGAGGAGATGGGGTAATTAACTGGCAAGATTAGCAACTCCTTTGGCCTTTGACCACAACCTCATTACAATAGTATCTGCTCTTCTGATCTCAGCTTCTTAAGTAACTTCATTGAGATGTTGCACAGACCATAGGTTGAGAATACTCTGTAGGGATGGGGACAAGCCAGCAGCTGAGTAACTCCCGGAATGTTGGACAGTAGACTGTGTGGGTCTTTGGGGTGGATGAAAGTGTGTGAACATGGAGATTGGAGCAGTGGCAGCAGAGAATCAATATTAAGAAATAAAACCATGAAAAGCATAAAAATAACAATATAACTATTTTGTTTACAGTTCTTTGTAGCATCCCCATCACTTTCTCTGAGAATATAATTACAATTTCTATTTAAACAGAAGTATTTTTATACAAGAAGGATCTCTTGTTATGCCATGCCTTATGATGGGCTGTTATTTCTCTCTCTCTCTCTCTCTCTCTCTCTCTCTCTCTCTCTCTCTCTCTGTGATGTGTGTGAGTGTGTGTTTATTTTATTTTAAAAAATATAATTTTTTCAGGTTACATCCTGATTATTATTCCTTTGCTTATATTTTTCCATTCCTACCCTCCCTTCCTCTTCCACTGTATTCCCCCTCTTCTAGACCTCTGACAGGACGGGACCTCTTCCCTGATCATATGACCACAGCCTATTAACTTTCATCCAGATCGCCTGCTTCCCCTTATTCTGTGTATTGCCAGGCCTCACCACCAAGGGGAAGTGATCAAATTGGGGGCATCACAGTTCATGTCAGAGGCAGTCCCTGCTCTCCCCATCACCATAGAGAATGAGCTATCTATTGGTGAGATCTGAACAGGGAGTCTAGGGTTACTGCACACATTGGTTGGTGCAAGAGTTTGTGCAAGTCCCCCTGGGTCCAGATCTGCTGTCCTTTATAGTTTCCTTGTAGGGCTCCTGAACACTCTGTGTTCCTCCATCCTCTCAAAATTACATACCACTCCCACCTAGAGTCTAGCTGTGAGTCCTAGCATCTGTCCCGATCCCTTGCTGGGTGGACACTCTCAGAGGACATGTATGTCAGGCTAATATCCACTCACAGATGGGTATATACCATGCCTGTCATTCTGCATCTGGGTTACCTCACTCAGGATGATCATTTCTAGTTCCATACACTTGCCTGAAAATTTCAAGATGTCCTTGTTTTTAATAGCTGAGTAGTATTCCATTGTGTAAATGTACCACATTTGTTGTTTTCTATCCATTCTTCAGTTGAGGGAGATCTAGGTTGTTTCTAGATTCTGGCTATTATGAGTAAGGCTGCTATGAACATAGTTGAGCAAATGGCCTTGTATGGTGGAGCATCTTTCAGGCATATGCTCAGGAATGGTGTAGCTAGGTCTTGAGGTAGCCCTATTCCCAAGTTTCTGAGAAAGCACCAGATTGATTTCCAACTGGTTGTACAAGTTTGCACTCTCACCAGCAATGGAGGAGTGTGCCCCTTTCTCCACATCCTCACCAGCATGTGATGTCACTTGAGTTTTTGATCTTAGCCATTCCGATGTGTGTAAGATGGAATCACAGAGTTGTTTGATTTGCATTTTCCTGATGACTAGGGATCTTGAGCATTTATTTAAGTGTTTCTTGGTCATTCTACATTCTTCTGTTAAGAATTCTCTGTTTGTCTTTGTACCCCATTTTTAAATTGGGTTATTTTGCATGATGGTATTTAATTTCTTGAGTTCTTTATATATTTTAGAAATTAACTTTTTGTGGGATGTAGAGTCAGTGAAGATCTTCTTCCAATCTGTAGGTTGCTGTTTTGTTCTGTTGACAGTGTCCTTTACCTTGCAGAAGCTTTTTAGTTTTATGAGGCCCCATGTATTAATTGTTGATCTTAGAGCCTGAGCTATTGGTGTTTTGTTCAGGAAGTTTTCTCCTGTGCCAATGAGTTCTAGGCATTTCCTCACTTTTTCTTCTAACAGATTTAGTGTGTCTGGTTTATGTTGAGGTCTCTAATCCACTTGGACTTTAGTTTTGTGCAAGGTGATAAATAAGGGTTAATTTGCATTTTCTACATGTAGAAATCCAATCAGACCAGCACCATTTGTATTAGATGCTATCTATTTTCTGTTGTATGGTTTTGGTGTCTTTGTTAAAAATCAAGTGTCCATAGGAGTGTGGCTTTTTTTCTGGGTTTTTTATTTGATTCCATTGATCAACCAGCCTATTTCTATGTCAATAACATGCCATTTTTATCAATGTTGCTCTACAGTACATCTTGAGATCCACGATGGAGATTCCTCTGGAAGAGCTTTTATTGTACAGGATTGTTTTAGCTATTCTGGGTTTTTTTGTTTTTCCATATGAAGCTAAGAATTGTTCTTTCAAGGTCTGTAAAGAATTATATAAGTATTTTGATAGGGATTGCATTGAATCTTCACATTGCTTTTGATAAGATGGCCTTTTAAATTTTTTTATATTTTATTTTTTACTATATTGATCTTCCTGATCCATGAGCACAGGGAATATTTCCATCTTCTGATATCTTCATTACTTTCTTTCTTTAGAGACTTGAAGCTTTTTTAAAACAAGTCTTTCACTTGCTTGGTTAGAGTTACACCAAGATACTTTAATATTATTTGTTGCTGTTGTGAAGTGTGTAGTTTTCCTAATTTCTTTCTTATGGGCTGTTGTTATAGTAACAAACACAGATAATTGACTGAAAAATAAATACTTACTTTGGCTTTGGCAGAAGTTTCAGTACAGTCTCAAGCATGTGGACCTGCCGTGTGTGGTGTGTACCAGACCAGTATGGTGTATATTTGTAGATGGGCTTTTTGGATAGTTATTGGGTTCCTGTATCTACCCCCCCTTCTCTACCTCAATCCCTTTGACTCTCCCAACCCTAGGTAGGCAAGAAAGGCTAGAGAGGAAAGGGGCATAGATCGCATTAGACTACTTCCTGCTGGTTAGGGCATCGAATTACTTTGGGCAAGTACAATTTTCATTGTCAGGATATCTCAAACCAGCAAGCAGCAAATAGCAGTGGCAAAAACAGCAGCAGGAACTAGCAGCAGCATTGACCAACAGTAGCAGTGGGAGCAGCAGTGACCATAGGACCTCTTGGAATTTGCACATTTATATCATCTCAAGAGTCTCCAGAATTCCAAATGTAAGTTATCTGCAGCTTGCAGAAACAATGCTCTCCCTAGAGCATGAGACAAACATAGTCAGCAGCTATGGACAGCTTGAAGCAGCCACCCCTTATGCCACACCTGGAATTAAAACAAAAACATATTGGCATAACAATGGAGTTTTTAAAGATACCAAAACTTACACTACATTTCTCCCTTTTGGTTTTTAAGCCATCACTTGTAACTGAGACATTTTAAAACAAATGCCTTTCAGATCAGGGGTCAAAGTTTTCAGGGTCATTTCCTGCTCAATTCTAAACTTTGTAAGTTTTGATGGTATCCATATTTTCTTGTTCCCTGTGGGAACATAAACAAAAATGTGTCTCCAATGTAAAACTATTGTAGGCTTCCATTCTGATGTTAGCAATCCTTATATTAAATAGTTTGGTTTAATTCCATCTTTTCTATAACCCAGTGTTAGCTGTTGTTATTCCCTTTTCATTAATATTAAGAAAATTTCAAATTAACAAATGCATTATTTGGTTTGTCTTTTGGGAGAGGTCTTTACTCTTCCTTTTTGTTTTATAAGTATTTCTTTTAAATTGTGATTAGATTTTTTTTCTACAACTGCTTATTCTGTAGGATTGTGTGGCATATCAGTAATATCCTTTATATTATAATACACAATGAATGGTTTCATCTTACTGGATACATATACATGGGACTTATCAGTCTTAATTTATCCAGGTATCCCCATAATTGCCATTATTTCCAATAAATGTGTAATTACAGAATCATCTGGTTTTTTTTTTTTTTTTTTTTTTTTTACAATTTAAAGCAGTTGCCCACTGAAACTTTGAATATGTATGAATGGTTTGGTGTACAAACTTCAGTTTTCCAAATGCTGCAAAATGAAAAATATCCATCTGCCAGATTTCATCTCTTTGGTACCTCTAGGGTTACTTCTGGTGGGTAATGGAGTTTCTGTATGCAGAGAACAAGTAGGACATTTTCTTATAATTTCCTTGGCTTGATGCCAATGATAGAAATGTTTTTCTTTAAGTTTTTACTGTTAACATGGTGTTTTAAAATTTTTTATTTTATTAATTTATTCATATTACATCTCAATGGTTATCCCCTCCCTTTTATCCTCCCATTCCTCCCTCCCTCCCATTTTCCCCTTACTCCCCTCCCCTATGACTGTGACTGAGGGGGACTTCCTCCCCCTGTATATGCTCATAGGGTATGAAGTCTCTTCTTGGTAGCTTGCTATCCTTCCTCTGAGTGCCACCAGGGGTCCCACTCAAACTATGGCACCAGCTGAGGACAATACAGGCCATAAACTTCAAACTCCTACCCAGATCTAGCCAATGGACAAGACACTCTCCATAGTTGAGTGGAGAGTGGGGTCTGACTTTCACACGTACTCTGGTGCCTCACATTTGACCATGTCCCCTGAATGTTAACATGGTGTTATCCATGAAAATTTGAGGCTTCTAGCACATTTCCCATTAATAATTGGTCAATTTCCTTGTGCCAATGGGTATAGCAAACATGTATGAGATTGTATATCTGTAAATGTATCTTTTATTCACCAAATGTAATTGTTGTATTGGAGAACTGCTGCCTCTGTCGCTAACCTAGGTCTAGTCCTGGAAGCTGCAAGCCTCTGCACAATCTAATCTATGCCCAGAGTGGTTTCAGCCACTGAGACTTACTGTTGAATAAGCTCACCCTTTCTAGCTCTTTCTGAGTTCTGGCTGGCTGACTCAATTAATCTGTTCTGGCCCAAACTCCTCTCCGAGTTGACTGATTCAAACTAGTTTCTCTCTACTTTTGATTGAATTGCTCTGCTTGACCTCATAATAACTTTGGCAATCTGTTCTAATCTTCTGGTTCTTCCTCAATCTCTGGCTCATTCTGTCTTCACCTGTGTCTAGCTTGTTTTCTCTCTGTAGCCTGTCTGTGTACAGCTGTAAAACTGTCTCCTTTCTCCCTCTCTATGATGCTCCCTTTTAAGTTGCCTCTTTTTCCTCCCTGTTCTCATGAAAGTTTGGAATATCTTTGTCAAATCTATTTCCTTTTAAAATTTTTTTAAAAATTTTCTTTCTTTCTTTCTTTCTTTTTTATTAATTTATTCTTGTTACATCTCAATGTTTATCCCATCCCTTGTATCCTCACATTCCTCCCCCCCCCATTTTCCCATTATTCCCCTCCCCTATGACTGTTCCTGAGGGGGATTACGTCCCCCTATATATTCTCATAGGGTATCAAGTCTCTTCTTGGCTACTTGCTGTCCTTCCTCTGAGTGCCACCAGGTCTCCCCCTTCAGGGGACATGGTCAAATGTGAGGCACCAGAGTACGTGAGAAAGTCGTATCACACTCTCCACTCAACTGTGGAGAATATTCTGACCATTGGCTAGATCTGGGAAGGGGTTTAAAGTTTACCTCCTGTATTGTCCTTGGCTGGTGCCTTAGTTTGAGCGGGACCCCTGGGCCCAAATTTGCCTATCATATTGTTCTACTTGTAGATTTCTATGACCCTCTGTATCCTTTTATTTTGCTGTTCTCCCATGCGTCTCTCATTTAGAGTCCCAATAGGATGCCTTCCCCTCTGTCCCAGTTTCATGGTAAATGAAGGCTTTTGTGGGACATGCCCCTTGGGCTAGTATGCAGATATAAGTGAGTATATACCATTTGATTCTTTCTGCTTCTGGGTTAACTCACTCATTATGATCATTTCTAGCTCAATCCATTTATCCACAAATTTCTGGAATTCCTTGTTTTTAATAGCTGAGTAGTATTCCATAGTGTATATGTACCACAGTTTCTTTATCCACTCTTCTACTGAGGGACACTTAGGCTGTTTCCATGTTCTGGCTATTATGAATAAGGCTGCTATGAACATGGTTGAGCAAATTTTCTTTTTGTGTGCTGGAGCATCTTCTGGGTATATTCCAAGGAGTGGAATAGCTGGGTCTTGAGGAAGCCCTATTCCCATTTTTCTGAGATAACACCAGATAGATTTCCAAGGTGGCTGTACTAGTCTGCATTCCCACCAGCAATGAAGGAGTGTTCCTCTCTCCCCACATCCTCGCCAGCATGTGGTGTCGCTTGAATTTTTGATCTTAGCCATTCTGATGGGTATAAGATGGAATCTCAGAGTTGTTTTGATTTGCATTTTCCTGATGACTAAGGAGGTTGAGCATTTCTTTAAGTGTTTCTCAGCCATTTGATACTCCTCTGTTGAGAATTCTCTGTTTAGTTCCAAGCCCCATTTCTCAATTGGGTTATTCGGTTTGGTGGTGTTTAATTTCTTGAGTTCTTATATATTTTAATATTAGACCCTTGTCAGATGTAGGGTTGGTGAAGATTTTTTCCCAGTCCTGTAGGCTGTCACTTTGTTCTCTTGACAGTGTCTCCTGCCTTACAGAAGTTCTCAGCCTCATGAGGTCCCATTTATTAATGGTTGACATTAAGTCCTGGGCGTTGGTGTTCTGTTCAGGAAGTTGTCTCCTGTGCCAATATGTTCCAGGCTCTTTCCCACTTTTTCTTCTAAGTGTCTTAGTGTCTCTGGTTTTATGTTGAGGTCTTTAATCCACTTGGATTTGAGTTTTGTTCAAGGTGACAAATAGGGTCAAGTTCATTTTTTACACTAGACCCTCCGTTTTAGACCAGCACCATGTGTTGAAGATGCTATCCTTTTTCCATTGAATGGATTTGGCTGCTTTGTCAAAAATCAAGGGACCAATATGTGTGGATTCCTATCGGGTCGTCGATTTTCGATTTCCACTGATCAACCAGCCTTGCTGTGCCAGTAAACAAATGCTGTTGTTTTAGTTACTATGTGCTTTAATATACAGTTTGAATCAGGTATGGAGATTTCCTCCGGAGCAACACCTTTTATTGTACAAGATTGTTTTTAGCTATTAGGGGTTTAAAGTTTACCGCCTGTATTATCCTTGCTGATGCCTTAGTTTGAGCGGGACCCCTGACCCAAATCTGCCTCATAATGTTCTACTTGTAGGTTTCTAGGACCCTCTGGATCCTTCTACTTTGCTATTCTCCCATGCTTCTCTCATCTAGAGTCCCAATAGGATGTCCTCCCCTCTGTCCCAGTTTCCTGGTAAGTGAAGGCTTTCATGGAACATGCCCTTTGGGCTAGTATGCAGATATAAGTGAGTATATACCACTTAAGTCTTTCTGCTTCTGGGTTAACTCACTCATTATGATCATTTCTAGCTCATTCCATTTGTCCACAATTTTCAGGAATTCCTTGTTTTTAATAGCTGAGTAATATTCCATAGTGTATATGTACCACAGTTTCTTTATCCACTCTTCTACTGAGGGACACTTAGGCTGTTTCCATATTCTGGCTATTATGAATAAGGCTGCTATGAATATGGTTGAGCAAATTTTCTTGTTGTGTGCTGGAGCATCTTCTGGGTATATTCCAAGGAGTGGAATAGCTGGGTCTTGAGGAAGCCCTATTCCCAGTTTTCAGAGATAGCACCAGATAGATTTCCAAAGTGGCTGTGTTAGTTTGCATTCCCATTAGCAATGAAGGAGTGTTCCTCTCTCTCCACATCTTCGCCAGCATGTGTCGCTTGAATTTTTGATCTTAGCCATTCTGATGGGTATAAGATGGAATCTCAGAGTTGTTTTGATTTGCATTTTCCTGATGATTAAGGAGGTTGAGCATTTCTTTAAGTGTTTCTCAGCCATTTGATATTCCTCTGTTGAGAATTCTCTGTTTAGTTCCAAGCCCCATTTCTTAATTGGGTTATTTGGTTTGGTGGTGCTTAATTTCTTGAGTTCTTTATATATTTTGGATATTAGACCTTTGCCAGATGTAAGGTTGGTGAAGATCTTTTCCCAGTCTGCAGGCTGTCGCTTTGTTCTCTTGACAGTGTCTCCTGCCTTACAGAATCTTCTCAGCCTCATGAGATCCCAATTATTAATTATTGACATTAGGGCCTGGGCTGTTGGTGTTCTGTTCAGGAAGTTGTCTCCTGTGCCAATATGTTCCAGACTCTTTCCCACTTTTTCTTCTAACTGACTTAGTGTCTCTGGTTTTATGTTGAGGTCTTTAATCCACTTGGATTTGAGTTTTGTGCAAGGTGACAAGTATGGGTCCAGTTGCACATAGACCTCCAGTTAGACCAGCACCATTTGTTGAAGATGCTATCTTTTTCATTGAATGGATTTGCTTCTTGTCAACAATCAAGTGACCATATATGTGTGGATTCATATCTGGGTCTTCGATTCAATTCCAATGATCAACCAGCCTGTTGCTGTGCCAGTAACATGCTGTTTTAGTTACTATTGCTTTATAGTACAGTTTGAGATCAGGTATGGAGATTCCTCCGGAGCACCTTTTATTGTACAAGATTGTTTTAGCTATTCTGGTTTTGTTTTTCCATATGAAGTTCAGAATTGAACTTTCAATGTCTTTAAAAAAGTGTGTAGGTATTTTGATAGGGATTGCATTGAATCTGTAGATTGCTTTTGGTAGGATGGCCATTTTCACTGTGTTAATTCTCATGATCCATGAGCAAGGAAGGTCATTCCATCTTCTCATGTCATCTTCAATCTGTTTTTTTCAGAATTTAAAAATTTTTTTCAAACAAGTCCTTCACTTGCTTAGTTTGAGTAACTCCTAAATATTTTATATTGCTTGTGGCTAATGTGAAGGGTGTGGTTTTCCTAATTTCTTCCCCTGCAAGCTTGTCATATGTGTATAGGAAAGCTACAGACTTTTTTGAGTTAATTTTGTATCCAGCCAATTTGCTGAAGGTGTTCATCAGCTTTAGGAGTTCTCTGGTGGAATTTTGAGGGTCACTTATGTACACTATCATATCATCTGCAAAGAGCGATAATTTGACTTCCTCCTTTCCCATATGGATACCCTTGATTTCCTTTTGATGTCTTATTGCTCTGGTTAGAACTTCGAGTACTATATTGAAGAGATATGGAGAGAGTGGGCAGCCTTGCCTTGTTCCCGATTTTAGAGTAATTTCCTTGAGTATCTCACCATTTACTTTGATTTTGGCTATTGGCTTGTTGTATATAGCCTTTATTATGTTGAGGAAAGTGCCTTGTAGCCCTGATCTCTCTAAAACTTTAAACATGAACGGGTGTTGGATTTTATCAAATGCTTTCTCTGCTCCTAAGCAGATGATCATGTGGTTTTTTTATTTTCAGTTTGTTTATATGATGGATTACATTGATGGGTTCCATATATTAAAGCATCTCTGCATGCCTGGAATGAAGCCTACTTGGTCATGATGAATGATATCTTTGATGTGTTCCTGTATTCATTTTGCTAGTATTTTATTTAGTATTTTTGCATCGATGTTTATAAGAGAAATTGATCTGAAATTCTCTTTCTTTGTTGAGTCTTTGTGAGGTTTAGGTATCAATGTGACTATGGCCTCATAGAGCGAATTTGGTAGTGTTCCATCCATTTCTATCTTTTGGGATAGCTTGAAGAGTATCGGTATTAGCTCGCCCTTGAAGGTCTGGTAGAATTCTGCACTGAAACCATCTGGCCCTGGGCTTTTTTTTTGGTTGGGAGACTACCAATGATTGCTTCTATTTCTGTAGGGGAAATGGGAGTATTTAGCTTGTTTATCTATTCTTCACTCAACTTTAGCCAAGTGAAATTGATCAAGAAAATTGTCCATTTCCCTTAGATTTTAAATTTTGTGGCATATATGCCTTCAAAGTAGGATCTTATGATTCTTTGTATTTCTTCAATGTCTGTTGTTATGTTTTCCTTTTCATTTCTGATTTTGTTGATTTCAATACTGTCTCTCTGCCTTTTAGTTTGTTTGGCTAATGGTCTTTCTATCTTGTTGATTTTCTCAAAGAACCAGCTCTTGGTTTTGTTGATTCTTTGGACTGTTTTCTTAGTTTCTAATTTGTTAATTTCAGCCTTGAGTTTGATTATTTCCAGGCGTCTACTCCTCTTGTGTGTTTCTGCTTCTTTTTTTTCCCTAGGGCTTCCAGTTGTGTCATTAAGATGCTTATGTGTGATGCTTCCAATTTCTTTTTAAAGGCACTTAGTGCTATGAATTTTCCTCTTAGCACTGCTTTCAATGTATCCCACAAATTTGGGTATGTTGTTCCTTCATTTTCATTGAATTTCAGGAAGTCTTTAATTTCTTTCTTTATTTCTTCCCTGACCCAGATGTCATTTAGCAGAGAGTTATTTAGTTTCCATGTACGTGTAGGCTTTTTGTTATTTCTGTTGTTGTTGAATTGCAGCCTAAGAGCACAGTGATCTGAAAGGATACAAGGTATTATTTCAATCCTCTTGTATCTGTTGAGGCTTGCTTTGTGACCTACGATGTGATCAATTTTGGAGAAAGTTCCATGGGGTGCAGAGAAGAAGGTATATTCTTTCTTGTTTGGGTGAAAAGTTCTATAGATATCTGTTAGATCCGTTAGACCCATGGCATTGGTTAATGATGCTATTTCTTGGCTTAGTTTCTTTTTCAATGACTTATCCTTCAGTGAGAGCGGGATGTTGAAGTCTCCCACTATTATTGTGTGGGGATCGATGTGTGGTTTAAGCTTTTTTAGTAGATCTTTTACAAATGTGGATACCCTTGCATTGGGAACATAGATGTTCAGAATTGTGATGTCATCTTGGTGACTTTACCTTTGATGAATATGAAGTGTCCTTCTGCATCTCTTTTGATTAATTTTGGTTGAAAGTCTACTTTGTTCGATATTAAGATGGCTATGCCTGCTTGCTTCTTGTGACCATTTGCCTGGAGTATTTTTTCCAACCTTTTACCTTGAGGTAATGCCCACCATTATGGGTGAGATGTGTGTCTTGAATGCAGAAGAATGTTGGATCTTGTTTATGCACCCATTCAGTTAGTCTGTGTCTTTTTATTGGAGAATTGCGACCATTGACCTTGAGAGATATTAATGACCAGTGACTGTTAAGAGTCTTAATTTTGATGTTGTTTCCAGTCGAGCTTTTGTGTAGCTGTGTTTTTGCCATGGTATAGTTATCTATTTCTTGAGTAGTTTTGGTTGTAGCTTGACACTTTGGGATGGGGTTTTCTTTCTAGTACCTTCTGTAAAGCTGGATTTGTGGATAGGCACTGTTTGAATTTGTTTTTGTCAAGGAATATTTTGTTTTCTCCACCAAAGGTTATTGCTGGTTTTGCTGGGTAAAGTAGTCTGGCCTGGCATCTGCAGTCTCTTAAGATTTGTAGGATCTCTGTACAGGTCCTTCTGGCTTTTATGGTCTCTGCTGAGAAGTCAGGTGTGATTCTGATAGGTTTGCTGTTAAATGTTATTTGGCCCCTTTTCCTTGCAGTGTTTAATATTTTTTATTCATTCTGTATGTTTTGTGTTTTGATTATTATGTGACAGGCAGTTTTTCTTTTCTGGTCAATTCTATTTGGTGTTCTGTAGGCCTCTAGTATGTTTATAGGCACCTCTTTCTTTAGATTGGGGAAATTTTCTTCTATGATTTTGTTGAGAATAGTTTCTGGGCCTTTGAATCTGATATCTTCTCTTTCTTCAATGCCTATTGTCCTCAGATTTCTTCTTTTCATGGTGTCCTTGATTTCTTGGATGTTTTGTGTCAGGAGTTTTCCAGATGTGGCATTTTCTTTAATGGTTGCTTCAAGATCTGTGATTGTATCTTCTGGACCTTAGATTTGCTCCTCCTTCTCTTGGATTCTGTTAGAAATGCTGACCTCTGTGTTGCTCGCCTTCTTCTCTGAGGTCTCACGTTCTTGTTTTTCTTCTGTCTGTGTGTTTATCATTGAATTCATTTCCATTTTCAGATCTTGAATTGATTTTTTTGATTTCTTTCATCTGATTTTTTGTATATTCCTGAGTTTCCTCCATTGCCTCTTTATAGGTCTTCGGAGCTTGAACCGTTTTGTTTATTTCTTTCATCTGGTTGTTTACATTTTCCTGCAATTTTTCCAGTTCCACTCTATGTGCTTCTTTTATGTCTCTCACGTGTTTGTCTGCGTCTTCTTGCATTTGATTATGAATTTTATTTGTTTCCTCCATTACCATCCTCATTACCAAGGATTTGAGGTCATTTTCTTGTATTTCCATTGTGTTTGAGTTCTTTGGGTTGTTTTCTTTGGGATAGCTGGAAAATGGAGATGTGATGTTTTGTGTTTGTTTTGTTTGTGTGTGTGTGTGTGTGTGTGTGTGTGTGTGTGTATGCTTTTACGCTGTCCTTTAGACATCTTGCCATCTCTGTTTTTGTTGGGTAGCTTCCAGAGTTGGGTGGAGGGATTCTGATGATAGATTCACTTGTTTTCTCACGATTTCCCTAGGCTGGAAGCTCTGTGCTTCACTGGTGTGGATGGCAGGAGGCTAGCCCTGTTGTTTTGGACTCTCACAGCCAGTGATCCTCCGCGCCCCAGTACTGTGGGTCCTGCAATCGTTCTGGGTCTCTGAATGAGTGTTGGGTCAGGCCAAAATATCCACAGCCTTCTGGGTCCCCTGCCAAATCCTCCCAGGGACACTGGGCCCGAACCATGCACAGAGCTCAGCTAGATTCTCAGGGCCCGAACCATGTGCTGAGCTCAGCTAAGGACTCTGGGCCTAGTCCTCGCACTGAGCTGCCCTAGGAACTCTGGCCCCAAAATTCACACAGAGTCCAGCCAGAATTTTTGGGCTGGGACTGTGCACCAAGCTCAGCTAAGGGCTTTTGGCCCAAAGCGCGTGCTGTGGTCAACTAGAGAATCAGGGCCCGAAAGTGCCGCCAAGCTCAGTCAGGAATTCTGTATTCAAACTGCGCGCTGTGTCCAACCGGAGTCTTAGAGGTGAGACTGTACCAATAGCTCAGCTAGAGTCTCTGGGACCAATGTCTTCCAATCACAGTTTGGGACTCTGGCCCCAAACTGCACGCCGAGCTCTGCCTGAGTCTCTGGGGCGGAATTGTGCACCGAGCTCAGCCAGGGACTCTGGACCCACACTGTTCTCTGCATTCAGCCCGGGACTATGGGCCTAAAACTGCATGGAGAGGCCAGCCACAGTCTCAGGGCTGCAGAGTCTGTGTGCAAAGCTCAGCTAGAGTCTTTGGCCCCAATCTGCCCGGCAAGTCCATCTAGGGCCTCTGGGTCGAATCTGCGTGCTGACCTCAGCCTGAGTTAGAGCAGCAGAACTGCACACTGAGCTGAGATAGTGTCTCGGGGAGAACTGCTTGCTGAGCTGAGCTAGCACCTCGGGTGGAACTGAGTGTTCCGCCCAGCCTGTGTCACAGCAGGGGAGCTATGGCTGAGCTGAGCTAGTGCCTCGGGCAAAACTGCTTGCTGAGCTGAGCTAATGTCTCCACAGCACTGCATACTGAGCTGAACTTGGGACTCAGGGGCTGAACTGTCCGCCGAGTCAAGTTTGGGTCTCAAGGCACCGCGTGATGCAAATCCTGCCCAGAGTCCTCTCTCCTGCAGCAACTCCCACTGGCCACCACAGCAATCCCCTCCGCCGGAGGGCTCCGAGCTGCAAACCTCAGCTGCCGCCACCGCTCCAATCTGAGAAAATCCATGCTCTTCCCATGTGCAGGGTCATGCAGGTCCTCTGCACCCTGGTCCCTTCAAACCATGGAGCACTCCTGCTGCCGTGGTGTGGGGACCTTGGTGTTCTTGGTTCAGAAATCTGTGCAATTCCTTGAATTGTTTACTGGAGTTTCTAAACACGGTCCACAGTGCTCACCACCATCTTGGATCTCCAAATCTTTTTCTGATTCATCACTTTGTCTGCCTCTTAATTAGACATCACTTTCAAACATGCTGCTTCCTTCTACCAACTAACTTTAATTTAATTTTGTTGTTTCAGATTAAAGATGTGTTCTAAGGGTGTGCCTGTATTTCAACCAGAGGGATTAAAAACATGTATGCTAAGTGCATATATGTATTCCAGGCAGAGTGGCCATGTTACTGGATTAAAATTCCTCTACAAATAAAAATAATATACAATGGATAGTTTCTATTTCTGATTGCCTGTTGAAGCTGTATAACTAACAAAGTTAATTCTGAATTATCAGTGATAGATTCAGTAGTTTCTATATGCAAAACCACTCTTTCTCCATGTTGAGAGACAGTAATTCTCTAGTAATACCATAAGGATTACATACAACTCTGGTTTTTGAACTGAAGTATATGGACTTTGGATTACTTTGTTTATTTTGCCTGACTTATATTCTGCAATTCCCAACTTATTTGCATCAGTGTAGAATGTAAGTGGCTCAGGAATTGGCACTCACTTTATGATATGTCAGAGAATCCAACTAATTCTAGTTCTTTTTATAAGCTGCAGACACTTGCTTTAGGATATTTGTTATTATTTTTTCCCAAATAGTTGCTATAAGCTTTTTGCCACTCTTCATTGATTACTCATAATGATATAATCTCAGCATTAATAAAATGAACTATAATTTCAGCTGGTCTGTTCCTGACATCTACCTTTTATGATTAATTTAGAAATCCTTTTCTATGTAAGTCTTTAATATTTTACTTTATGTGCCAAAGAAATCCATTCTATAATACTATCTCCCCATTGCATAGAGAGACCAGTAGGAGAATGAGCTGAAAGCAAAATAACCAAAATATAATCAAGGTTAAGATCAAATTAATCCACATATATGTCTTACAGTCTCTCTCTGCTTCAGCTGCTAGCCATCTTGGACTGTTTAAGTTTGAATCTCCTTGTAGCATTTGAAGCAAATTGCTTAACTCATGTGTGATTAATTCAATTGAAGGCTGTAGTCAATTAATAATCTCCATTAATTTTTGAAAATCATTAAGACTTTGAAATTGCTCCCTGGATCTGTACCTTTGTGGTTGAATTTTTTGATGACTTATTTTATAACCCAAATAATTAATAGAATATCCTTTCTGTATTCTTTAAGAAGCAATCTTTATCCCCTAGCATAGTAGAACTTTTTTTTTCTGTTTCCTTAAACATTTCCTCTAAAGTATTTGCATTAGAATTAGCCAACAAAATATCATCCATATAATGATAAATAATAGACTAAGGAAATTGCTTACAAATTATTTCTAGATGTTGTTGTACAAAATATTGACATAAAGTTGGACCATTTAGCATTACCTGTGGAAGAACTTTCCAGTGATATCTTTTTACTGGACTACTATTATTACAAGTAAGTACTGGGAAAAAGCAACTTTTAAAATCAACTACTATCATAGGCCATAACTTAGGCAATAAATACGGTAAAGGAATTCCAGGCTATGAAGGCCCCATTGGATAAACCACTCTATTCACTGGTCTTAAATCTGTTAACATTCTCCATTTTTTTCTAAAGTCTTTTTTATAGCAAACACCAGGGAATTTTATAGGAAGGCAGACTCTTCTATATGTTGAGCCCTCAGCTGCTCTTGTACCAGCTAAAGTGCTTGTAATTTTCCCTTAATTAAGTGCTTGTCAGTCAACCATTTTCCAGCATTGAGGTCTCTTATGAATTCAGAGACTCAATCTCTGTGATGTCCTGTGTTTGGCCAATGGGTAGAGCCAGTGATTGTTTGTGATGACACATATCAATACCTTCCCTAGGAGCATCTGCCATTTCCCTCCTAATTTCCTTATTTTCTGTCCTTGGGATTGCAGGAATACTAATTTGAGTACTTCATTGTTGTAAATTTAATGGTTATATCAGCCAGATAAGTTATCTACTTCCCTGTTTGCCCTTCTGGTACCTCACATTTAACCTATCATATGCTTTTTTTCTTTTTAGATAAATTACCAGTTCCTAGAAGCTATTTAAACCATCTGAAGTAGCCATTCTGCATGCCAGGATTTTGGGAAATGATAATCACATCAGCTTCTGTATCCACCAAACCTTCTATTTCAACACCATTCACTTGCAATTTTAACTTTCATCTCTGTTTATTTTGATATGAAACCTCTAACTATAACTTGTTCTATGATACTGACATGATGCCTGTGAGAGCCAATATCAGTCATGTCCATTATCAATTCACCCATGGGTATTTCTTGTGCTTTTAGTATTCTAATGACTCTTCTACATTTGATATTTGCATTCTCAAACACAAGAATTTCCATCAATGCCCGCATTGCATCAGAATACAACTTGACTCTGATACAGCTTTGTTTACAGATGAAACCAATCTTCAAAGAAGATCTTCCCCAGAGCCTTGTACAATCTTCATAAATGAGGTGGATCTTTTCCAGAGGTTCCTCAACTTTACCCCAAGCTCTTAAAGCTGCTTAGTGACATCGTTCTGTAACAGCACCATAAACTTGAACCTTTTCTTGTAAACCAGAGGACTGCCTCCATGAAACAACTGATCTTTGACAATATTTATTCTGCTTATTCTATTTCATTGTTCAATATTCATGGCTTTCTCTCTCCACATTAACCATTATAATGGCTGATCAGCCTCTAGCACAGCAGTTACCAGACTTTTCTTGTCTTGGGGAATAATTCTATTTTGGGTTACTTATTATTTGTTTTACATAAAAAGAATGCACTTTGTAGGAAATAATAGCTTCTTGAAAATACCTTAGATCTACCATTTTAATAGGTATCTCTTCATAATAACGATTGGGAAAACCAATGATGATTTTGTAATTCCATGGCACCCTTCCTTTGGTGACACATTTGGCTCAAGGTTAACCCCTTTTCTCAAAACAGGCTTTTTTTTTTAACCCTTTAGTCCTGAAGGGCTATCCCTTCCTTCTAGAGCCACATTTCACTTAGAGGTTATGGGCTTTTGACACCAAAAATGTATGGTTCTGGGTGGGACTGTGATCTGCCTTTCAGTCCAGTTTACACTCCTCTTTCATTCTGGAGGAAGCTCCTGCTCTCTTGGTCAGTCACTGGCTCTTAGATATTATTTTACTCTTTTTTTCTATTGCTGTTTGCTTTCCAAGTGCTTCCACCTCTACCTGTAACCTCTGCAGTTGCACAGCCAATTCTGCAGCTCTTTCAGAAATGAGAGAATATAGTGACCCTTTGGGCTTTCCTATTTAATCCATTTTTTTTGTTTCTCAGACCCCTTGATATACATTTGCACTTTTCCAAACTGATCAACCATTTTTCCAACAATTGTTGAGACAGTATAAAAAAAAAAAGAAGAGAAAATAGAAAATCCCCACCGGGAGCAAAGCAATGTGTGTGTGTGTGTGTGTGTGTGTGTGTGTGTGTGTGTGTGTGTGTGTGTGTGTGTGTGGGGGGAGGGGGGACTGGGGAGTAGTAGCCACAATAAACTTTTTTGCTGTTATTCTAAAACAGAATATTCAATCCTTCATACCATGCCATCTATTCTATGACTTTAGAAACCAAGTTTTCCATTCTGCTTACCTGCACATCAGGGCACCACTTGTAGCCTAGCTATTTTGGCTACTTATTGGGATATGTCTACCACCCTTCCACATGCCAATCCCTTCCAATCCTCTACCCTTAGGTAGAAAGAAGGTAAGAAAGTAAAGTGGTGTAGATATCTCTAGACTACTTCCTGATGATTAGAGGCATTGAGTTTCTTGAGGCAGTCCGATCTTCGTCATCAGTATATCTCCAACCAACAATCAACAATACATAAAACAGCAAATAACAATCCAGAAGAATAGCAATCCAGTAATCTAGCAAACAGCAACAGGAAAAGCAGCAGCAGGAATCATTGGCAGCAGGGACTAGAAGCAGCAGTGGTTGTAGGCCCTCTCTGGACTCTCGAATTTATACTCTCTCAAGAGTCCCCAGAATTCCAAACATAAACTATCTGCAGCTGGCAAAAATCATGCCCCTCTTAAAGCATGAAAAAGAAAATCATAATTAGTGGCTGTGGACAATCTAAAGCAGCCACTTATTCCACACTTGTGATTAAAACTAAAACAAATTCATATAACATAACTGGATTTTTAAGAGATCAAAATTCTTACTACATATATTAGTGATTTTTGTATCATTGTGGTCAAATATCTGATGGTAGCTACTTAAGGAAAGAAATGTTGTTTGGTTGATGGCTCCTGGTCTTTTAATTCTTTGTAGTGGGGAAGGCATGTCAGGGTTTATGTCGGCAGTTGCTGTTCACATGGCCACTGTTCACCTCGTGGCATACCAGAATGTAGAAAGTGGCAAAAGCTAGGGGCCAACCTGTGAGCTTCACAGCCCTGTTTATAGTGACCTGCTTCTATGAGCTATGTTCTGTTTTCTAAGAGCTCTACAACCTTCCAAAATATTGCTACCTAAGTGGGAGCAAGAATTCAAAACCTCTGGGAGCATGTCATTTTCACACTGTGTTGTGCAGATGCTTCTATAGTTTCACGGCCATCTCATAATGCAAACACATATTTAGTCTAGTCTCAAAATCCCCCAAAGTCTTATCAGTTCCAATGCTATTCAAAAGACTAAAGGCCAAGGCATTTTCTGATATTGAAGGCAAACTCTTTTATTTCTTTAAAAATTTTTTTATTTTATTAATTTATTCAGATTACATCTCAATTGTTATCTTATCACTTGTATCCTCCCGTTCCTCCTTCCCCCTGCTTTCACCCTATTCTCCTCCCCTAGGTCTATGACCTAGGAGGACCTCCTCCCTCACTACATGGTAAGAGGCTATCAAGTCTCATCTTAGTAGCCTACTTATTCTTTCTCTGAGTGCCACCAGGCCTCCCCACCAAGGGGAAGTGGTCAAATATGGAGCACCAGAGTTCATGTCAGAGTCAGTCCCCACTCTCCACGTAACTATAGAATGTCCCCCTACCCAAATAAAAAAAAAAAACAAAGTTATAAACTTCCATTGTACAAAGCACAAAGAAAATATCTTCATTCCAAATAGAAGAACCAAGAAAGCAACAAGGAAAGACTGGGCCAAAGCATGACAGTCAATATCTGGGGTACAGGGTGCCATCAGGTGGGTTCCAGTGTGCTCCCTCAGCCCCACCCCTGTGGTGGTGTCTGCTGAAGTGTACCTAGCATTTCACAAATGGCTCTACTTGGTACCTGCAGGTTTCCTCAGGACATTCCTTCATCTCAAGCATCTTGGATTCTCTGGTCTCTGTTGCAACTCTAAAGTTACCTTCACAGCCTTGTGCACCACCTGCTGAGGTTTCCTGGACAGACTTTGTTACACATAATCTGACTTGGTAGGCTTTTCTCTGGAATCTTATGGAAGTCCCCCCCCCCACCATGAATTTTGCATTCAAAGAAAACAAGCACCATATAAACAAAGCTAAGTTCTACTGTTATCTTGAAAAGTATCCCAGACCACATTAAGGTACTGATACTCATTGAGGATTAAGCATTAAAGCACAATTCTGTGGCAGATATTTTCAATTCAAATTATAAAATGGCAGGAGCAGAGCTATTTGTGCTATGTCTTGGGGTCTTGTAATTTCTCAAAAGCACACCCCCAGTGACTAGCTTTATCTTATAAGTTTCTGTCATTTCCCAATAGCATGAGCCAAGAGCAAAGTCTTTAAACTGTTGATTACATTGACTGAGGGACCTTTCTTTACCTCATTCCCAGCCACACTGACTCTCAATTCCTTAGGCCGAGGAAATTTCTGACCAGCTAAGGCCTCAGCATTACTTGTGCTGTTTCTTCTATGAATGTGTAAGTCAGCTAGTAGCCACCTTCTCATCCAATGTGCCCTCACTTAAACTGCCAATTCGAGAAAGTGCAGCAGATATCTATGCTTAACTCAGATATGTGACAGCATATGGATAATGTTTTACTTGTTAATCATCTTACTTTATTTTATTTTTTTTTTTAAAGATTTATTTATTATTTTTATACAGTACTCTGCCTGCAAATACACCTGCAGGCCAGAAGAGGGCATCAGATCATGTTATAGATGGCTGTGAGGCATCTTGCAGTTGCTGGGAATTGAACTTGTGACCTCTAGAGAAGCAGTCAGTGCTCTTAACCTCTGAGCCATCTCTCCAGCAATCATCTTACTTTAAAAACTGCAAAAACACCTATAATTTTGTTAATTCATTAAATCTCATCAGTTCCAGGATTTTCTCCATTATTTTGATTTAAACTTATCCATTTTGGATGTTTCACCCAATTTTACTTCTCTACATATGCAATTTGTAAGTGGGCTTGTCTGTTGTCAAGGCATGTGGGAGAATGTCAAGTCTTTGGTCTCTATGTCCATGGATGCTTTTGGCCCATTTTCCATCATGGCACTTTTCTTGCTTTTAATAAGTTTGTTTCCTTGTCTCACAGTGTGGGAAGCATATTAGCAAGAGACATAGCCATACTCTAGTCCATCCAAGTGAAGCAGTCTACAACCCAGCCTCTGCTAACTGCCAATGTATGGCTGATTGTTAGGATCCATTTTCATTTCATTTCCCACTGCTGTAATAAAATACCCTGAGAAATACAACTCAGGGGTAAAAGGGTTTATTTTAGCTCACATTACAGTGTACAGCCCATTGTTTTAGGAAATCAAGGTAGCAAGGTCTTGAAGCAGCTAGTCACGTTGCATTACAGACTAGAGCAGGAAGCATTGAATTTATACCTGCCCTGATCAGTTCATTTCTCCATCCCCTACCTAGGGGATGGTGCCACCCACAGTGGGCAGGGCTCTCAACCCCACTCCCCACTTGATGGGGAAAAGATAGTCCCTACAGACATATCACTCCTGACAGCCAATTGGATTGAGACAGTCCCTCACAAGAATTCTTTTCAGATGATTGTACATTATGTCAAAGCATAATCAGAGGTCACAGAGTATATTTTTCTTCCTCATTGCTAGTGCCCAGACTATGTAAATATGCAAACAGACTCTTTAATTTTCCTCATCCTTCTGATTTGTGGGTGCCTGATCCTTTCAAAGCTTTCCAGTTGACACTCGTTGGGCTGAGAATCATGTTAGCTCTTATTTCTCAGGAAAGCCAGTATTCCCCAATGAAGGCTTTGGGTTTCAAGCTAGTTTGTTCTGATAGCAGATTGAAAAGTCTGTTTTGAAATTCAAAAACAAATGGACTGGGTATTTTTTCTCTTTATATTCTTGCTATAAAAGTAATTTCTTTCTTTCCCTTCTTCTTCTTCTTCTTCTTCTTCTTCTTCTTCTTCTTCTTCTTCTTCTTCTTCTTCTTCTTCTTTCCCTCCTCCTCCTCCTCTTCCTCCTTCTTTTCTATCAAATGCCCCTAACTATAGAGGGAAGAGTTAAAACAAGAAACAGAGGAATATGAAAAGAAGTGTTTTCTTGAGCATTCTTCACTGTCAGGCTCAAATTGGGTGTCACTGTTGAAGTCACACATGGAAGCCACTGATGCTTCTGTCTGTGGAGAGTCACAGGTCTACTCTGGGCCTCACATTGTGGAGAACCACAGGTCCACTCTGAGCCTCTGTGAGATTTGAGGTTGTCAGCCTGGCCACCCAGACTCAAAGCCTAAGCACTGACTTGACAAATAGTACACGTTCTTCAGATTCTCACTAGTGGTGAATAATTGGAGGTGATGCTGAGGCAGCAAGGGGACTCCTAATACATGGGGTGAGAGACAAAGGACAATGGCTGTCCCTTAGCTCTTGTTGATTAGTGCAGTAATACATGCAGGGTATATGAGGGTGTGGATATTGCCATGGGACCCCTTGGTCCTGAATTCTTTGTCCTTTACACAGATTTTGTGTACATGTGGTGAGAAAGATCACTGCAACACTATCTGCATTGGAATGTGGAAGTTTTCTCACTAGGCTTCCTTAGAGTTTCCCCAGACAAAGGGTGACTGGAGTTCTGGCTCTTGCAGAAGGGGGTCTGTATTGTCATGGTGAGGGGCTCTGTGTTGCCATGGTGAGGAGAAGGCTCTGAGAAGCCCTGGGCTGGTCTACACAGCACTGGGGTCACAAGTTCCCTGTGGAACAGGCCAGTTTGACTGAAGAAAACAAATATGTTAAAAATAACAAGCTGGTAATTTGCTTTCTCACTTTAACAGGTTGCCAGGAAATTTATGTGTTTTTATATTTTGAGAAGCATATCTGGATCTTTCTTGTCAGAATTGATTATTTTGGGATGCTAACAGTAATGCACTCAATCAGACAGCAAAACTGTGGAGATCCTGAGTTGAAAGCAGATGGCAAGATTTCGTACTCATCTGGCTCCCAGGGGAGCTTTAGAGACAGGATTAATGTCATTAGGGTCACTGTGTCAATTTTTTTATTCTCAGAGAAGGACACACACACACACACACACACACACACACACACACACACACACACGTAAACCATGCTTAGCTAACTCTGTTCCTGGTCCAGGCTGGTGGCATGGCATTGGATCTGGAGCGTGACGTCATGGAGAAAGCTGTTGTACATGGACTCAGCAAGCAGGAGGGGGCTGTCAAGTCCTTACTTCACAGTACGGAAGCCAAGGTCTAGAGAAGAGAATGGACTTGCTTAAATGACACAGCTTCCTGATGCCTAGTAGAATTGAAACACTGATTTGAGAACCATGGCTTCTCAAAATTTATTTTCATGCAAAACACACAAGGATCGTAGTTAGAATGTAGGTTCTGACTTAGGAGAGTGAAGGTAGGCCTGAAAATCTGCATTCTAGTGTGTTTCCTTGTGCTGTTTATGTCCCTGTACCCTGGCCAGCACTGTTTCTCTTCTTTTTACTAAAATTTAAGTTAGGTAGCAGGAGTTCTATAGCTAATTCCACAGTGGAGTGGAGTGGAGAGACTTGCACAGGAGTACTTTATTACATTCTTTTTTTGCTTTTCTCCCCATCAGGATCTAATATGTAAATTATGTTAAAAATAACAAAAAGGTTGCAATGGTCCTCTAAAAAAAGAAGGGAGGTCAGAGAGACAAAGACACACACACACACACACACACACACACACACACACAGAGACAGAGACAGAGACAGAGAGAGACAGAGAAACAGAGAGACAGAGTTTATCTCCAAGACAAAGACAGAAAGAGACAGAAAAACACACAGAGAGATATTGTTGAGTATTATTCTAGGTATGGTCTAGCATGTTTGCCTGGATTATTTCACTGTTGTAGTGGCTACTTTAAAAAGTTAAAGGATGTGCTGTGGCATGCATTTGGAACTCAGAAGACAACTCTGGTGGTCAGTTCTCTCCTTCCACCATGTGATTCAAGGAAGGAGCTTAACAAGCACCCTTAGATCCTGAGCCTTCTTGTGGGCACTAGTGGCTCCTTTTCTTATTGTCTTTCAGTCTCTGTAAGTTGAAGAACTACAAGCAATGCAGATTCTTGTCTGTTGAAATGAAAATAGCTTGCCTTATGAAATCCAAGTGATCATTGCTAGATATTAACCACAGCTCTTTGTAAATTCATCTCAGGGCTGGTAGGTGTATGTGTTTTAAATTTTCTTTTGAATGCATTATAATGTTTTTCTGTTTCTCATGTTAATTAATGGGCTGATAAAATATTTAATACATATCCATTTTATATTTAATTTTTTGTTCAAGAATTATAGGTTTTTCTTTAAAAAAAAAATCACTCTTTAAAAATGACTTTGATTGTTTGGCTAAATAGTTTATCTCCAAGAAAATCGGCATTGCTTTTTAATGTGAAAATTCAGGATCTTTATTTTTATTGTTTATTTAACATTTACTTCTAGTGTATTTTGAGGAGCTTTGGTAGAATTCTGAGTTAATGAAGAAGCAACTAAGTTTCAGAGAATAGACAATATTTGCCCAGAGGCAAGTGGACAGGATGTAGTGGAGCAAGGACACTTTCCTCACCTCATATGGCCTCTTAATTCTCTGCAAGCTTGAATGACTCCTGATTAACTATAGACTAATCTCACGTTGTCCAGTGCTGGAAAGCAGACACCATTGGAGGGCCCCTAGAAGGGTGCTGTTTGCCTGTGTGACAGTGCATTCTGGGCAGAGATTGGGGCTCACATTAAGACTTTTGCTATGTGTAGGCAGAGTTCACTTCATGAAGTTTCTCTGTAGGTAAAGTGCTCCTGCCACTGCAACCGACATGGCCATGGGACAATGGTGCTGGTGATAAGGTCTTCACAAGAGCATTCATCAGATTGTATTTCTTTGTCTTCTCCTTTAAAGACGGGAACATCATTCATAGTCAATTCCATTTATTTAGAAGTGAGTCAGTGCTCAGTGACTTTATCCAACACTTAGGAGCCCGTTCCTATTTGGGAACAATGAGGCTTCGAGAAACGATACGCTCCTGTTCCCATTTCAGTGAATGGCAGTGCACACATCAGATCTGAGCAAATCAAAGCACTGGTGCAGTCTGGTAAGAGATTGGAGAAGTGAGGAGCCAGTGGGGATCGGCAAAGCTGACCGTGAGCACAGTGTGAAAAGAGGCGAGGTGGTGGCAGAGTTGCTAGGTTGAGCTACAGACACAGGTGAGAAAGCACTGGCCTGGGGAGACTTTAGAGCAGTGGTGCTCAATCTGTGGGTCATGACTCTCTTGGGTATCAAGCATCTCTTTTCACAGGGGCCGTGCAGGTTTCTCCTTTTCCCCATCTACTTTATTTCAGGTTCCTTAAATACTTACACCTCCCTCCCAACTCACTTACTCTACATAGGAGAGAAAGGAGGTTAATGAGAACAGGAGAAGTAGACCTTGTTGAATTCGGTTCATGGGAGAGATTCCCCTGGCGTAGTCAGCAGGATTTCAGCAGACAAGCAATTCCACCAAAGTTGTTGCTGGAACCTGGAACAGTAGCCGAAGCCCAGAGATTTGAAGCCCTCATTGGAGCGGTTCTCTCTAGGAGCATCTCAAAGTGGAGTGGTATGTATGTATGTATGTATGTATGTATGTATGTATGTATGTATGTATGTATGTATGTATGTATATCCTCTCAGAGTCTGTACTAGGATGTTTTTCAGCTGGCAAAAACCAAGCCCCCACACAAAGTGGTTCGACTTCTAAGTGGATAAACATCACCTGTTTTCTCGCAAGTCTGTTCCCCATCCCACACTTGGGATCAAAACAAAAACATGTTTATATGCACTACAGGGTCGCATATCAGATATCCTGAATATCCAATATTTACATTATGGTTCATAACAGTAGCAAAATTAATTATGAAGGAGCAATGAAATAATTTTATGATAGCAATCAACATAATGTTAGGAACTGTACTGAAGGGTGGCAGCATTAGGGAGGTTGAGGACCACCACCTTAGATGATGTGCTAAGTAGTGGAGCTGGGCTTGGGGAGATGGCAAGTAGCTATCCTGGGGTGGGGCAGAGGGGAGGTTTGAGCAGAGGAACAAATCAGGAGCTATGCAGGTTCTCTGCCTTCATGGGGCCCTCCTTGATGACCCCTAGTTCCATTCAGAACTGGTTTTGGAGGAGTGAGGAAGTGTGCTCATGAGAGAAGACGACATTTAAAGAAGCTTCTCTCCCAGATTCTTGCACACCACACTTCATTCTCAGATGGCCTGTACTTCTGATGCTGCACACTAGGTGTTATCCAGCTTTTCATCGTCCACTATTATTATTATTATTGTTGTTGTTATAATTGTTGTTATTGTTATTATTATTATTATTATCATTATATTATCTGCCAGTCTCAATTGAATGAAAATGTATATTTTTGATTGACTGCTAAACAGCTGGGCTTTGATCTTCTGATCAACAATTTCACCAATATTGTCATTTCTGGACAAGCCTGTTTGTAGTGGAATTGCATATGAGGGTCCAGACAAACTTTGATTCAAAACAATGTGATTTGCGTGGACTTAGGGCAAGTGTCATGGGTCTTGGATGAAAGGGATGGGAACAGCTTCCTTATATGGACACATAACTTTAAAAAATTAGCACTAGTGCATGTGACCTTGTTCACAGATCCATTAATGATTGAAGTGGGAGAACCTGACTGCCAGAGCAAGCGGAAGCAGGTAACATATCCATCAGCCACCTGAAGGGGGAGATGGAAGGCCAGTTCCAGAGATGAGATGCAGAATACAATTGACAAATGATTCTGATAAGAGGAAGCCCAGGGCAGCTCACAGTGCTGCCAGTGACCACGATGAAAATGAAAATAAAAATAACAGATACCCTTGCAGAGTCCTTTACATACACTATTTCATTTTTATCTTCACAGCAACCTGGAAAGGTCAATATTATGAATTTAATTTTATAGGTAATGACAGATCTTGAATTAAAAGCCTGACTGCTGAGCTCAGGTACCGCTTTCTAGGGAGCCATGTCAGCGGAAAGTGTCAATGTGTGAAGCCCCTTGTCAATACTCTAAGGTGTGGATTATCTGTTCACAGGAGTCAAGAGGCAAGAGCCCCTGGTAAGACACTTCTCTACGTGAAAGAGAAAGTCCTTAGGGTGACTCTTTAAGCTGAGATGGAGGGCTGTTGTGAATACGGCTGTGACAGATTCCCAGGCCAACCTCTAGTTCAGTCCCCTCAGAGTGGTACCTGTTACCTGAATATTAGGAATCAAGATGCCTGGGTAGGGCTCCACCTGGATATCAGGACTGGAAACAAAGGCCAAGCAGAGCTTGTCACCTAGGCCACTTAAAGTGATGAGGGAAACAATGGGCCAGGCTTGGGGCTGGGAGAAGAGTTTTTAAAAAATATTTTATTAATTTATTCATATTACATCTTAAGTGTTAGTCTATCCCTTGTACCCTCCCATTCCCCCCTCCCTCCCACTTTCCCCCTACTCCCTTCCCCTATGACTGTGACCGAGGGGGACCTCCTCCCCCAGTATATGCTCATAGGGTATCAAGTCTCTTCTTGGTAACCTGCTTTCCTTCCTCTGAGTGCCACAAGGCCTCCCCAAGAGTTTTTAGAAAAGCCTGGCCTGTGGAAGCACACTGGCCTGGAGGGGGTGCGGAGGGGGATGCATTAACTGTCTGGGCTTCCTGAGTTGCCCCTTTATCTGACTTTCCTGGGGCATCTGCAGTCCAGTCATGCTTCTGTAGCTTTAAACCAGCAACTTTTGTATTGGTCATGGTGAGTTTTAAGATGATATGGATACAATAAACTTTAGAATAAACAAGCATCATAAAAATTATTTTTTCATTTTTCATATAGTATTTGATCATATTCTTCCCCCTTAACTCCTTCCAAATGTTTCCCACATCCCCATCCACCCGATGTTCTCTTTTTAGAAAAACAACCAACTAACCAACCAAACAACAACAACAAAACCCAAGAAAAACAACAAAAATGAACATCAAAACTAAAAAAACAAAATCAGTAGGAAAATCCCAAAACAAAAGGAAAAACAAAATGAAACATGGAGTCCATTTTGTGGCCAGGTATTCTTGGGCATGAAACCTAGTCTGGAGTGTGGTTGATACACCCTTGGAGAAAATAGATTTTCCTTTGGCTTGAACCACTGCAGGGATTATGCATGCTCAAACATCCTCTGTGAGTTTGTATGTACATCAGCCTAATTGTTTCTATAAGATACAGTTTCTCTGGAGTCGTCAATCACCTCTGGGTTTGCATCTTTTTCTGTATAGCTATCTGAGCCTTGAGATGAGAGGTTTGGTGAAAACATCCAATTTTGGGATGAATGTTTCAACGTCTCTCACTCTCTGCATACTGTTTAGTTGCGGGTGTTTGCATTAATTTCCATTTACTGCAAGAAGAAGCTTCTCTGAGAAGGGTTGAGAGATGCTCTGCTCTATGTATGGCAGGAACTATCTTATTGCTATTGCATAGGCCATTTTTGTTAACTAAGAAAATGTGCCAGTAAGTTCAATTATTTAAAAGGTTAGAGATAAGAAACCCCAGAAAAATCTGTAATACAGAACACTTGTTTTCTTTTTAATTTTCTGTGCCTTGTTTCCTGTTTTCTCATTCTTTATGGTGATGCTACTTGGTGTTATAATGCAAAAGCGAACTACAAATGTTTGCTGTTGCCCTAGTTCTTCTAACTGATAATTTCACTAACCACAGCATACTTGTTAAGGATGGAGACAGAGGACACTTTTGTCCTCTTCTTGGACTAACCAAGAATAAATGGCTAGGACTAATATCTGCCCCAACCCCATCTAAATCTTCTAGCCCCATAGAAAAATATAGATTTAGTTCAAATAAAAAAAAATTCTAAGTGAAGCTGGAATAAGTAATCTGTTGGCTACATTTTCATTAGGACATTGGCATCCATGCCTCCTGAATTGACTGTACACTGGGGTCCATCAGGAGAGCAGCATCCATGCCTCCTCACTTGACTGCATACCTGTGCCGTGAGCTACACCTTTGGCAAATAACTACATATCAAAAGCAATAAGAGATTCTGGCAGTTACTAGAAACATGAAGTATGAGTGCCTCTTCCTATGATAGACAACATTCCTATTCTGCCATATCCCTTTTATAGTAATAAAATGTGTGATTTGTACAGTCTAATAACCCCGGACCTCAACTTCTCCATATGTAATTTAATGGAGTGGCCTAGGCAGTTTCCAAACTGATTTTGGACTTTAATGCTCTAAGAGTCCTTGGGCATAAGCAACAGCATTGAGGATCTCCCTCATGGCTTCTCATCACTCCTGTAGTGCTTCTGTCCCCAGTCCTGAAACTTCTGATTCTCCCAGAATTTGCATTATTTGTTTCTTTTAAAAAACATTTTATTGCTTTATTCATATTATATCTCAATTCTTATCCCATCCCTTGTACCCTCCTATTCCTCTCTCCCTCCCGTTTTCCCCTCACTCCCCTCCCCTATGACTGTGACTGAGGAGGACCTCCTCCCCCTGTATATGCTCATAGGGTATCAAGCCTCTTCTTGGTAGCCTGCTATCCTTCCTCTGAGTGCCACCAGGCCTCCCCATCCAGGGGATGTGGTCAAATATGGGGCACCAGAGTGCATGTGAAAGTCAGACCTCCCCCCCCCCACTCATCTGTGGAGAATGTCCTGTCCTTTGGCTAGATCTGGGTAGGGATTCAAAGTTTATTGCCCTTATTGTCCTTGGCTGGTGCCATAGTTTGAGCAGGACCCCCTGGGCCCAGGTATTATTTGTTTCTTATCTTTGAAGATTAACTAAAATATCTCTGTAAAGACCCCCAACTGCTCACATTTCTCCCAAACATTTAGTGGGAAAGGATATGGTCAGGAAGATAGGCAGGTCAAAACCCAAACTCTGTAGAATTTAGTGGAATGATAGTAGAAGGTGAGAACAGCTATGGATATAACTCATACTGGTCCTTTGTATGGTGAGTGTGGTAGTAGTAACGGAAAACTATGAATGAATGATAGACCTGTAATACAGACTCCACGGAAGATCAACAGAATGAAGAAAAGGGCTGAAGGTGAAAGTTGGCCTCTCTGGCTTCACACAGGACAGAGTTACCAAAAAAAATTCAGTGACCTGGGACACTCTTGAGTATAAGTTGTCTACCATAGGATGGCTCTACCATCACTAACTCTGGGGACAAGGCCAGCCCAAGGTAATCTGGAACAGGGTAACATGACTTTTCTTCTAAAGCTGCAAGGTGGTCACTAAAAAATGTCACCTGGACTTTGAGATGTGTAAATGTCCAAAAACTAACACTTATTTCCTGGTGAGAAAAGAGTTATCTTTCTTTCATTATTGTTCTATCAACTCTAACTCACAAAAGGGCTTAGGTTTCAAAGCACACTCAAAAATAGCCTGCTCCAGTAATGAATAGGTTACATTCTCTTCGTTGTGATGGCAACAGGACATTTTAGGAACTCCAGCATCCTATGGCTTCCCCACCTGCAATGTGTTGGTTGAAGGAGGCACTCTGAGTCTGTTTTTCTTTGTTCATTGTGTAAATTGACATCCCCCGCTAGGTTCCTTGGCTAACTTGGATGGAGGGTTAACATCCTGAGCATTCAGGAAGCTGCTCTGCTTCTGCCAGAGGCCTTCTCAAGCCACCCCCAGGAGTCAGGGTTTAACAACCCATCATTGTTCAAAATTTCAGGAACATTTGCCTCTCCCTTTGGTCTTACTCTCTGTGTTCATTTCTCTGTATGACAGGGTCTGGTCTTAACTGGACATTCCACTCTTTAGTCTGGCTTGTCTACCTTTTTGGGACTACCCCACATTACTGTCAGGCCTGGAGATTCACTGTAGATGCCTTTTGCCACCAAGACTAAATGGCTGTGAAAAGTAGCCAGTGTCTTGCTCTTTGTAGTCCCCTCCCTCCCAGTTATATCAGAGAATATAAAGCTGACATAGGTTGTGTAAAGTGGGGATACTTTTTGTCTATTGTTAGGGACCATTACATGAGAATAACAGGACAACTTGGGAAAGCCCAGCTGAACAAGGACATGTGGTCCCACCCCAACAGTCCAGCCATTCTTAGGTTCTCAGCCTTTTGTGTGTGCAATTCATGCTGTCTAGAATTTTTTTTTCTGGTATCTTATTTCAGTTAGCTTCAATAGATAGGAAAATAAAGAGAGAAATACAATATACAATATAGTGAATGCACCTGTCACCCACTTCCAACAATTATCAAAACAAAGCAAATCTTATTTTGACCTCCTCCACTATACTCTTTAAATTCATGGGAAGATGGGGTCAAAGTTTGTCTCAAACATCATCTAATACAATAGGGGGTCTTTTAATCTATAATAAGCTACACTTTGATTGGGCTTTTGATATTTTCTATGGCACATAATGAATTTTGATTCTTCAGTTATAGAGTGATGTGTGTGTGTGTGTGTGTGTGTGTGTGTGTGTGTGTGTGTATGCATGCACATGCCACCACATGTGCCTCTGTGTATGTTCCTGTGTGTGTGTGTAGATGCATGTGCTTGTGGAATGTATGTGCATATGTGTCTTGTTTTTTTGTTTTTGTTTTTGTCTTGAGATAAAGCTACTCACTGAATGCTTTGTAGGGTTTTTAGGCAGGAGCCCAGGAACCAGCTTGTCTCTGTCTCTTGGCAGTGGAATTAGAGCCATCCTACTTGACTTTTAACTCTTGTCTGGAAATTAGCCACATGTCTTTAGGCTTGCATGGCAAGCATTTTAAAACTGAGCCTTGAGCTCAGAATGCCTCTTTCCCACTGCTGACCTCTCACAGTAAGTAGTCAGGGATCATACCCAGCTCAGGGTCTACGAGAATATCAGGAAACCCCATTTTAAAATCCCAGTCTTCACACAAAACATATATTTTCAAATTCTGGTATTTTATATGAAATGGGCAACATTTTGTACTTTTAAAAGCAAGCTTATATTATACAGTTTGACTATCATCAATAACCCCTGTGAGCCAGGGATCCAGACTTATGCTCCAAAACCTCTCTGCTTTCCTAAGCTCTGGGTGTTCTCAGCTGGGCTGTGCAAGGTGGGATAGCACAACATGAATGTGAGCGGAGTATGCAAAATGCAAGAGGCTGTGTGCATCGTGTAGCATGCAGTGTGCAGTGTGCTTTGTTTCCTGATGTCTCACAGACCCTGGCCTGGGTATGACCCCTGGCTACCTACTGTGAGAGGTTGGGAAGTGGAAAAGAGGCTCCGTAACTGAATGGCTTATCCCAGGCCACTCAGCACAACCTCAGACTCCTGCTTTCCAGTTCAACATTAAGAAGAAGATGAGATAGAGTAAGGTCTGCACCATGTCCCTGGCAGCTGCTTCTCCTCTGTGCTAGCCGCTGTTGTGGTGCTCTGAAGAGACACCATAACAAAGTAACTCTTACAGTCAAGCCCATCTCTAGTGACGCACTTCTTCCGACAAGGCCACACCTACTCCAGCAAGGCCACACCCTCTAATCCTTCTAATCCTTTAAAATAGAACCATTCCTTGTTTCTAAACACATGAGCCTATGAGAGCCATTTTTACTCAAACTTCCATATCCCCTGCCAGAGTTCCACTTTTGTGGGCTCTGCTAGCCTACTTTGCTTTCAATCGGCTCTTAACTAATCCTTGGCCAAGGCATGCCAGCAACCCAAACAACAACCGACAGCATCACTGCTCTCAGAGGAACTGCTGTGAGCACAGCAGTGGCATGGGCACAGAAGTGCCTCTCAGGAGCTAAGGAATGAGTGAGCCAGGCTTTCCCTGGGTGCTTCCTGCATACAGTCCCTTTCTCCCTAGAGTGTGCACAGAAGTCAGCATCCTCTCTCTCACCACATACCTACACACAGGTCCTGCACATGCTGATAACAGGTTAGGAGTTACTTGTTACTAACTGCAGGACCAGCTGTTCCTCAGCAGCCCACCCACTGTAGCTGTGACTTTTGGTTGAGGCTGAATTTAAACTTCAACTCAAGCTCCTTTCTGCTTCTCTGATCTTCTGTGATATCAGAGACTGGATTGGAGACTTAGTCCTCAAATGTGCTGAATGATTCCCCCATTTTGCTCATCCTGTGGAGTCAAAATATTAATCAGATTATGATGCTTCACTTACACAGCCCTGAAAAAGTCTCTGCACTCTAGTAGAAGAAAAGGCCAACTCCTTTGTTACCTGCAAGACCCTGCAGGCTGGGATCTGCTAGGCTATTGATTCTACAACCACTCACTTTCTCCATTGCCACTGAAAGCTGTTTCCACTTCAGGGAGTTCACACATACTCTTTCTCTGTCTCAGACACTACTTTCTTGACATTTTGATGACCCAATAACCCTTCTGCAGGAAAGCGTTCTATACCAGATTCAAGTGTAAGCTGCTTTTAGCTAGGCTGTGTAACATGTGCACCCTTTTGTGGTACTCACCATGTGTAGGCCTGTTTCTGGTTTTGCTGATTTAATATTTTCCCCATATAGACTGTTGATACTATGAAGACAAAGTCCATAATTGATTACTATCTGTCTATCTATCTATCTATCTTCATCATCATCATCTTCTTCTTCTTCATCATCATCTACCTACCTACGTATGTATGCATGTATGTATCTATCTCTCATCATCATCATCTATCTATCTATGTGCCTATTTGTCTGTCTGTCTGTCTATCTACCTATCTATCATCTCTCTATTAATCATCTATCATCTATCTATCTATCTATCTATCTATCTATCTATCTATCTATCTATTATCATCATCTTCATCACCATCATCATCTACCAATCATCTATTATCTATCTATCTACCTATCCATCTGTCTGTGTCTGTCTGTCTATCTATCTATCTATCTATCTATCTATCTATCTATCTATCTATCTCATTATCAAGAATGCTTCATATTTCTCGTACTGATAAGTCAGACATCTACCACTGCTGTTTGCAGAATGAGCCACGCATAAGACATTTATTTGTTCACTGAACTCCGTTCTCACTATGTAGAGAATGGAACTCTAGGATCAATGGTTCAGGGACAAGATGTTCTCCTCTAATTCTAATGTTTTCCTGTTTAGAATATGAAAGAGCCTAAAATGCAGATTGACTATATAGATTCTTGTTCTTTAGCCTACACTCTCCTGGAACTAACACTCTTCCTATCACTGCTTTCCAATGCTGAGATCTTATGCCTGGAGGGGCCTTTTATGAAATGAAGGTTTATATCACAGCAAACTCTCTAATCCTCTGACAAGGTTTCTCTGCGTGACAGCTCTGAATGTCTAGGAACTCACTTTGTAGACCAGGCTGGCACTGAACTCATAGAGATTCACCTGCCTCTGCCTTTAGGGTGCTGGGCTGAAAGGTGTGTGTCACCACGCCGGCTCCTCTGGCTCTTACAGTATTTCTGTTCCCTCCTCTGTCATGGTCTCTGAGCCTACTTGTGGGAGTTGTTTTGTAGGTTCATCTACTAGGACTGGGATTCACAACTCTGATCCTTGATTGGTTGTGGTGTTCTCTAATGTCTCCATCTATTGCAAAGCGAAGTTTCCTTGATGAAGGGTGAGAACTACCCTTTTCTGTGGATGTACAGACAAATGTTAGACTGTAGGTAGGGTTATGCTGGCTCAGGAAAGTGGCAGTTGTAGGTTCTCCTCCAAGGTCCACTTTATTAACCCTTGATAGGTGTCTAGATTTCTAGTACCAGGCATCATTTCCTTCTTGTTGATATACAAGTAAGATTATATAGACAGAGGAGGTTGTACTTATGTTTTTAGGAACACACACACACACACACACACACACACACACACACACACACACACAGCAAATATTAAAGAAAAAAGGGGTCATGAATATGCAAGGGGAAAATAATGGTAGAGGGAGGAAAGGGAAGGGGAAATCGTATAATTACATTATAAGAAGCAATACAAATATTACTATTATTAGTTTTAGGTATTTTTTTTCAGACAGGGTTTTTCCGTGTAGTCCTGGCTGTCCTGCAACTTGCTCTCCAGACTAGGTTGGCCTTGAACTCAGAGATTCATCCACTTCTGCCTCATGAGTGCTGGGATTAAAGGCATGTGCCCCCTCTTGTCCAGATTATGATGATGATGATGATGATGATGATGAGGAGGAGGAGGAGGAGGAGGAGGATTGTAACTCATGGCCAATTAGAGTGGAAACTGAGTACCTGTTTCTCCTTTAGGAGGGTCAGGTTCATAGTGGAATTATTAGATTTTTAAAAACTCACTGTTGCCTCATAGACATTCCAGTAAGAACTAATAGCTACATACTCCTTTTCCTAACATACCCCCTGTTTCACCTCCTCTTTTGTTTGGATCCTGACTCACACAGTGGCTCTGTCTCATTATCTTTAACTCCTTTGGTGGAAATAGTATTATAAAGTATCCCACAAAGCAAAATTTTTAGCAGTACCACATGTTCTGTGCCAAATTTATCCCTCCAAATGTTGCCATGGTAACTGCACAAATAGCCGAACACCAGATAACACAATTGGGCAAGCAGAATTTTATTTTAATAAATTCATGGCTGCAATGGAAAACTAGGCACATTCATGGTATGTTAATTTAAGGCCTTGGAGGGATTGTGAAATGATTATGAGTTTGGAGTAGACTCGTACATATGTTTGCCCATATTGTACATATGATCTTTGGCCATTTGAGTACATGTGCAACAAGCTGGGATGGGAAAGTGTCCAGTATCTGTTCATTTTGTGAAAATGTGCCACTGTGTTGGCAATCATGATCATCGGAGAGCAGGTTCTTTCTCCCTCTGTTGTCTCGAGTGGGGGCTCGTATACAGTCCCACGGGCTGGAACTTGTTTCCGTGGCGAGTGTCACACTCAGGGAACACATATCTCTGTCTGTCTGTCTGTTATACTGTTCGACTCCAGTGGATGCAGTCACAAGACACAAGCTGAACGTCTCTGGAGAAGTCTGCTTGTCTGACTGCCACCTGCCTGTCCCCATAGAACCATTCACATAGAACCTCATCTCAATTTCTAGTTAGACCTCTCAGCTGTTATGATTTTTACAAAGTCATTTTATACTACAATGCAGATTTCTTGAGGATAGCTATGATTCTGTGTTTCTGTATTCCAATGTCCGCCCAAGCTTGGCCCATAGGGATCTAGAGTGCAAATAACCAGCACCAGCAAGAAAGAATGGATCAATCAATCAATCAATCAATCAATGAATAATATAAAACCTTATAAATCAGCAAATTAATATTGAGAACTATGAATAAACACAAGACTTACTGATTGCTTTTTAGGCTTCCTAAGCATCAATTTGACGATCTAATTCTTCCAAGTATAATAAGCATAATTGAAATTTTTAGGTTTCTAACAAAATGATCAAAACAGAGATGCGTTGCTAATTTGCCTCCTAGTAACAAAATCTGGTTTTGTTTCACAGTTTTAGCTATGGCAAGGCACATGTACCATTTTTATTTTGCCTAATTAACTCTCTTTCCCCTCAGAAGTTTAAAACTTGTTAATTTATTAAAATGTCTTTTAAAAAGTTGATTAAGACTTGAGGTTGAGGGAAACAATTAGATATTTGCCTTTCCTTTGTTTGAAATAGACCCTGTAAAGGTCCCTTCAGGGTCTCTGAGTTTTGCTATAACTCCTTTACTGGGTAGCATGGAGTATGGGGAGAGAATCTGATTGTGTTGGATAAGGGGTGAGAATGTTCAGTCATTCTTTATTATTTTTTTTTTTAAACATCCAGTTTTACTTCTCCCCACAATCACTCAGAAGGCCTGGCTTAAAAAAAAAGTCAATGTCTTAACATTCTCTGTCACTTCTTTCGGACCCAGTTTCTGGATACACTCCATATCTGGCACAGGAGAGGCTCTCACCAAACACATTGAGGACAATGTGGAAGAGGTCAGTTTGGAAGAGAAGGAGTCTCTGAATCAATGTAGTGAGGGGAGGGTGTGGGGCACGATGGGATGGTGGGATGATGATGTGGCTGCCCTTAGGTCTGGCTAGAGAGAAGGTACTTTGGAAGAAGGACTTAGAGTCGCTGCTGTGAAAGGCACCTTAAGGGTTTGGGCATGGACAAAGGGAGGTGGAGTTTGGAGGTGAAGTTGGCGGTGCAAGGATTGACGCAGAAGAGTCTGGTATCTTCCAGGTAGCTGGAAATGTGAAACGATAGCCTAGGGAGGTTTCCCACAGATGAATTGGTGGTGAGTAGAAGCAAGGTTGCTAGAGGGATGTTTAAGTATTCTCTGGGAACAGATGGGTAGAGTCATTGTAAAAGTCACTGTCCCACAGGGAGAACTGTATGAGTCTTCCTGTAGATAGAGAGTAGAGGAGGGGGTGGCTGACATCAGAGAGTGCACATGTCCCTGCACACGTGTGCACACAGGTGTGAGACCATAGAAAGGTAGAGAAATAGAAAATGTCCATCACCACTAAGAATATTGATGATAAGTCTTAAGTTTCATACTATTTTGTGCTATAATATTTTTATTTTTTCTTTGACAGTTTCATTTATGTATGCAATGTATTTTGATCATATTTACTTCTTTCCTCTCCAGCTTTCCCCAGACCTCCTCATGAGCCTCTCCCAACTGTGCCTCCAACATAATGTTTTTATTATTTAGAGATTTCATACAATGTACCCAGATCACATCTGACTCCCATTCCTTCCAGGTCCACTCACCCTCTCTTGCATGCCCTCAAATTGAAAAACAAGTCTCATTTGTGTTATCCATGCACTCTTCAGAGCATGGTTGAACTCTCAGTGTCTAGCACCTTAAAAGGACCCGAGCTCTTCTTCACTCCCCCACCAGAAGCCACCGACTGTGAAGAGCTATACTTTAGCCTCTTTATTATTCTCCAAGGTTGTGGGAGGAGTGGGGACTGCTTCTGACATGAACTCTGTTGCCTGTGATTTGATCACTCCTCCTTGGCTGGGAGGCCCTGAGGGCACACAGAGGAAGGGGATGCAAGCTCTCTAGATGAGACCTGATAGGCTGTGGTCAGAGGGTATGAAAGAGCACCCCGCCCCCATCAGAGGATTAGAGGAGGAGAGTAGAGTCAAAGAAGGAAGGAGAGTAGGAATGGGAAGATACAAGTGAGGGGATAACAATCAGGATGTAAGGTCAATAAATTATAACAAATCAGTGAAAAAGAAAAAACTCTTCAATAGCTTTATGTCTGAACTCTTTTCTTTCTTTATCTTTTTTTTGAGGGTGGGGGAGGTTTGCACAGAAGCCTTCAGTGTTTCTCATTTTTCTTTCCTTCCATTTTGAAATAAGCCACAGTGTTCAGTTAGTGCTGCTCTTCTGTGCACAGAGGTACGGCCATCGGCAGATCATGGATGACTGGCTAGGGAGCCACGCCTCTGAAGGAAAATGACCCTCCTTCAGCAGCCATCAACTGTCAATTGCTGTGAGCCCTTTCCCATCCATGCTGGGATGTTGACTGGCTCAATTTTGTGCAAGTCAGGTGCAGGTAACCATAGCTACTGTGAGTCCATGAATGCACTGGTCCTATTATGTCCACAAGACACTGTTTCCCAACAGTTTTCTCCAACCTCTGACTCTTCCAATTTTTCTATTATGTTCCTCAAAGGGTGTGTGTGTGTGTGTGTGTGTGTGTGTGTGTGTGTGTGTGTGTGTGTGTAAAACAAATAGTCATGTTATTGTGTGTACCCTATTGTAGATGTTCAGTAAATACTTGTTTGAGAAGAACCAGAATTCATGTTTTAGAAGCTATTTTTATCTGACATGTATTTCCCAGGAAGTTGATGATGTTGACTCTAGAGCCACTTTAATGAAAGCTCATTAACATTTACCTACAACTTTGACTTGCTGCAATTATCTGCAGCGTGGTCTATCTGGAAGCATGAGGCTGCTAAGAACTCTTGCAGTCTGCTGGCACACTAGGACGAGCACTAGCTTAGTAAATTCCTACATTTAAAAATAATTTGAACTTACTTCATGTCTTATATAATAGGAAAATCTTGATTAGCTTTGAAAATTATTTTTGGAAATTTGCTGAAAATAAGCTGTCTGGGATAAGTGCATTTAGGGATGGAATTGGGGGTGTGGAAGAATCTAGAATGTTCTTGGTAATCTGCAGTTACTTCATTCACCACTAGATGGTGATCTTGTACTTGCTTGGTGATCTGCCCACTGCCAAATGATGGCATAGTCAACTCTAGGTAGTTGAAACCCAGGAGGAGGAAATTGGGAAGCATTATTGGAGTTGTGAATTGAGATAGTTGATGAGATTTGACGTAATAAAATGTGAGGGATTTTAGTATCTTTCTGACTTGTTCATACAGAATGTGATGGGTTAAGAACATATGAGCACAGGTTAAAAGCCTACAATATAGACCACATTGATTCAGGACCATAAAACCCACATTCCAGCCCACCTACCCCCACTTGCTTGTATCTGGCAAGGCATAGAAATTTTTGGAGTGCCAATAGCTTCACCTGCAAAACTGATAATACTGAAATTGTTAGGATCTGGGCCAGTTTCCCCATAATCCTTTTTTTTTTGTTATGTCTGTGATTAAGAAAGACTCTTTGGCTTGAGGGCATCAAACTTTCTTGGTTGGTCATTGCCTACATTAAATAATTCACTTTCCGGGTCAGGTAGATAGGGTTCTTGTAAAAGATATCATTCCCTTTGGGAAAAGTATGTATATGGATCTTTGATGTAGGCAGAGAGTAGAGAAGAAGATGGTTAAAAGCTGAGATGAGAAAAGTCATACGTGATGTATACAAATCTACATGTGTGTGCACTCAGATCTATGACTATGAAAAGGTGGAGATGTAGGAAACACCCATTATCACTAGGAATTATCTTAATATTGTTGACTGATCACCCTTAATTGTCTTTAAGTCCCAGAACAATTCCTGATAATGACCTTACATCCCAGAGAGACTTAGTGTGGGTCTCATAATATCTGTATAATTAGTGTGAACAGTGATTTTATCCCATACTTACCATATTTTTTGGCCCATAAGATGCACCTTTGCCCCCCACTTTTGAGGAAAGTCTTTTTTGATGCTTGATGGACAGCAATTGGCCCATAAGGTGCACCCTAATTTCCCCCCACTTTTGCTGTCCATCAGGCATAAACAAAGAGGTCACTTACCCTTTGTGTGTGTGGGGAAAGTGCATCTTATGGTCCGAAAAATATGGTAATCCAAAGGCCTTGCATGTAGGACACACCTATCCATTTACCCAGACATGATTTTCCTTAATAATTGATGCTATTTTACTAAGAGAAAAATAATGTCCCTAGAAGGATGAAATGATTCTGTGAGATGGTGAGTTGCTGTTGTCACAGAAAAGGATCTTGGTTATTTCTTCTCTAGTCCAGAATTTCCCTAAGTGCACAAGAAGTGTCTTGTTTTATCTTAGGATAATTATTGATGACTCAGACTTCACTGAATTAAAGTATAACTTTTCTGTAGTAGAACTTATCAAAGTGTCTTACCCTAACGTTGTCTGTATCCTATCATTGCCACAGAATAGATAAAATTGGAACAGGGCAGAAGCTGATGTTTTAGAGGAAAGAAAAGGTGAAGGGCAAGAGGGAAGAAAGGAGGGAAGGAGGGAGGCGAAGGGGGTGAGAGGGAGGAGGAATGGGATGTCTGTAGGGTGACCTGGGAGAAAAAGTGAAGGGCTGGAGAGAGAAATCCACTCTTAAGAGCTCCTTGCACTTGCAGAGGACTCAGAGGCACTTTCCAGTGTTCACATGGTGGCCCCCCACTTCTGGAGCACCAGTTCTAGGGGATCTGATGCCCTCTCTGGCTTCTACAGGCATTTAGCATGCAGATGGCACACATGCAAACAAAATACTCCTGCATGTAAAATAACTAACCAAATAAAACAAGTTAGAAGGAGGAAAGGTGAGCTAGATGAAGATAGGGTGCATGCCTGATTACATATTCAGTCCTCCCAGGGGCTAGTGCTTTTGAGTAATTGTCAAAAATTCTCTCTCTAGTGTCCCTCATGAGCAAGCTTCAATTAAATTAAACCAATTCTGAAAATCTCTCTTTAGTTGGAGGATCGACAGGAACGCTGTGTAGCCTGAGTTGAGAGCTTGTGTATGACCTAACTGCACTTAGTCACACACCCTCTATCTTATAACTTAATTTGAGTATTCTTGGCTGAGTATTGATTATATGGGCTTACTGTTTCTGAAGTTCTACATGGCTCTATCTTTGCATGGTATTGGTTTTCTTTTCTGAGCCCAACAAGGAAATTTTTCATCAGCTTCAAAAGCATTGTCATCCTCAGGGAGATGTTTGGTTGAGGGAGAAGTCAGACTGGAAATGAGGATGCCAGAGACATGCAGTGATTGGCTGAGACAGATTCCTAGTGTGTTCTTCTTTCCTCTGGGTTGCTTTTGCGGGTTGCCTGTTTCTTGTAACAGGATGCCATTGCAGGGACCAGGGAACAGTCCAGCCGAGGGAAGAGGCCAGTATCAAGACAGCTGGATGCCCCTGAGCATTCTGTTATCCTGTCTCCACCTTCCATTCAACATCAGTCTTCATAGACTCTGCCAGTTCTTGTGAGAGCCCAAGAGAAGATGTCAGCATGCAGTTAAGGCAGTGCTGGGGGATGGTGGATGTGGATTGGGAATTACAGGATTGTATCTTTGTGACCTTGAGGCCATCTTTCTTCAATTCACCCAAAGAAGAAACAAAGACAAAGCCCTGTCCTTCTTCAAGCAGATGCTATTTGTGACAGCAGTTGATGGTCCTAGGGGAATAAAAGATTAGCTAATTAGGGGGGAAAAAAGCTGGACTGGCAAGAAGGAGTAATTCTTTGAGAGAAATACATTAAAATAAACAAGGTAAACCAGTGGAAATGGAACTAATATAATTAAAAAATAGGCATAGCAATCATCTTCCAGGAGATAAGAGGCCATTGAGAAACAAAGCAGAGAGAAACAAACAGAAAGAGAAGGCAATTGGAGCATCCACACATAATTTACACAGTGAAGAATTTTGTGGGTGGGTAGCCTATTAGAATGAAGCAACCAAAGAGCATGCTGGCAGTTTGAAATTCTGGAACAAGAAACTTTGTTAGAAGGAACTGGAGAAGGACACAGAAATGCAAGAAGCACAGCAGACAGATATGGAGGGTTGAAGTAGCTGTACTGTTCATCCAAGAAGATCACAGAAGGAGAAAAAGAATCCGTACTGAAAAGGACACAGAGCGCTGAGCAGGGGAGGTGACCTCCCATGGAGTCATTCTTCAGTAACATTAAAGGATATCAAAGAAAAAGAGAAAATTTTTACAAGCTTTCAAAGATAAAACGCATAGTACCCAAAGGAACAAGAAAATCAGATTACAATCATTCTTTACAAAGCTGCACTAGATGTGGTAAAACAGTGAATTAATATCTTCAAAGTATTGAGAAAGCAGAGAGTAAACCCAGAATTTTGTAGTGAAGAAAATTACCGTGTAAAATATTGGAGTTTTCTTGATGGACCCGGGGCATACCAGGCAAGCTTTTACTTTTTCTTGTTGTCATGACAAAATATCTGAAATGAAACAATTTAAGGGAAGAAGCACTAATTTTGGCTTACAGTTGTAGGGCACACAGTCTCTCATGGTGAGAAGACACGGTGCTATGAACAGGAGGTATTTGATGGCTTTGCATCCACCAACAAGGAAGCAGGGAGAGATGAATGTTGGCATCCAGGTTGCTTTCCACACTATTAACCATGTTTGTCTCTAAGCTACCAGCAGTCCATAGCAAAATTATCATTCTAATATTCAAAACGGGCCGCATGTGGTCTCACATGAGCACTAGACTGGAAGAACCTGTTAACATTTGGAGAACCTCTGAAGGATGTAATCCAGTGAGAATAGAAAGGTGAGAATTATGGGATGTGATTACACAGAGCGGATTCAATGATTCCAGGAGTGAAAGTGGGTTAAGAACAAACACAGAATGCATGTTGTTGAGTACACAAAGATTACTTTTAAAAAATCAACTGTGAAATTAGGCTGCAGAGGATTTGTCACTACATTATAAAGATCCAACCTCATACAGACCAATTCATCCGCTTTCAAACAGCACAGTACTCAGACATAATTAAAAACAACCCACCTATTTATTGGTATTTTAGAATATGACTGCTGGGCATGTTTCTGTGCCTTTTAATTGCCCTGTAAATCTAGCATATGGGAGCCAAAGGCAGGAGAATCACAAATTCAAGCTCAGTCTATATAGTATAGGGAAACCTTGCAACAACAACCACAACAACAACAAAATCAAGGAATATGGTTCAGAAGTAGAGCATTTGTGTAACATGTACAAAGACTTGGCCTCCAACAACACACATGCACACGTGCACACACACACACTCACACACACACACACAGACACACACACACACACACACACACACACACACACACACACACTCCAATAAGCAAATATGCTTGGGTGTGTGGGGATGGGCCTTTTCCTTGGGGGAAGGGAAAATTATAGCCAAAATGATCTCTAAAAAATTCAGAAAGCTCTCTATTCTGAATTGAAATTGGAAATTTTTATTGACATTAGATTGAACTGGGTTTGTGCATTTGCTTGGTGAGGAGTAGTTATCTGTGTAATGTGGATGATCACATTGGTCTCTTTGTTTACTTAGGCTTTAGGTTTTTCTTTTTGTTTGTTTGTTGCTTTCTTGAGACAGGGTTTCTCCATGTAGCCTTGCCTGTCCTGGAACTCACTCTGTAGACTAGGCTATCCTGGAACTCACACAGAGCCACCTGCCTCTGCCTCCCGATTGCTGGGATTAGAGGCCTGCACCACCATGGCCCAGCTTTTACTTAGATTTTACTTAGGGCTTTCTAACTATGAAACTCTTGCTGTCTCTCTATTGTATTACTCCTGTGTACCTGCCAGTTTCCATGGCTGTTGTGTGCTTTCTCTACCTGCTCCACCAAATTCTAATTGTTAGTAAAGGACCAGACTTTTAGAGACTGAAAAAATACAGATACAATGTATCTATAAATAAACATCCTATTGTATAAACATACCAAAATTCGTCCACTCACTTTCTTTTTTTCCCTTTTTTATTATTAATTTATTCATATTCATCTCAGTTGTTAGCCCATCCCTTGTATCCTCCCATTCCTCCCTCCCGCTTCCCCCCCATTCCGCTCCCCTATGTCTGTGACTGAGGGGGACCTTCTCCCCCTGTATATGCTCATAGGGGTATCGAGTCTCTTCTTGGTGACCTGTTATCCTTCCTCTGAGTGCCACCAGGCGTCCCCATCCAAGGGACATGGTCAAATATGGGGCATCAGAGTTTGTGTGAAAGTCAGATCTCCTTCTCCACTTAACGGTGGAGAATGTCCTGTCCATCAGCTAGTCTGGGTAGGGTTTCGAAGTTTACTGCCTATATTTTCCTTGGTTGGTGCCATAGTTTGAGGAGGACCCCAGGGCCCAGACCCGCCTGTAGTTTTCCAGGACCCTCTGGATCCTTCTATTTCCTCATTCTCCCAGGCTTCTCACACCTAAAGTCTCAATAGGATGTCCTCCCCTCTGACCCATTTTCCTGATAGGTAAAGTTTTTCATGGGGATGTACCCCTTGGACTAGTGTCTCGATATAAGTGAGTATATACCATTTGTCTCTTTTTGCTTTTGGGTGAACTCACTCATTATGATAATTTCTAGCTCAATCCATTTGTCCACAAATTTTGGGAATTCATTGTTTTTAATAGCTGAGTAGTATTCCATAGTGCAAATGTACCACAGTTACTTTATCCATTCTTCTACTGAGGGACACGTAGGCTGTTTCCATGTTCTGGCCATTATGAATAAGGCTGCTATGAACATGGTTGAGCAAATTTTCTTGTTGTGTGCTAGAGCATCTTCTGGGTATATTCCAAGGAGTGGAATAGCTGGGTCTTGAGGAAGCCCTATTGCCATTTTTCTGAGAAAGCGCCAGATAGATTTCCAAAGTGGTTGTACTAGTTTGCATTCCCACCAGCAATGAAGGAGTGTTCCTCTTTCTCCACATCCTCGCCAACATGTGGTGTCAGTTGAGTTATTGATCTTTGCCATTCTGATGGGTGTAAGATGGAACCTCAGAGTTGTTTTGATTTGCATTTCTCTGATGACTAAGGAGGTCGAGCATTTCTTTAAGTTTTTCTCATCCATTTGATATTCCTCTGTTGAGAATTCTCTGTTTAGTTCCGAGCCCCATTTCTATATTGGGTTATTTGGTTTGGTGGTGTTTAATTTCTTGAGTTCTTTATACATTTTGGATATTAGACCTTTGTCAGATGAAGGGTTGGTGAAGATCTTTTCTCAGTCTGTAGGCTGTTGCTTTGTTCTCTTGACAGTGTCACCTGCTTTACAGAAGCTTTTCAGCCTCATGAGGTCCCATTTATTAATTGTTGACATTAAGGCCTGGGCTGTTGGTGTTCTGTTCAGGAAGTTGTCTCCTGTGCCTATGTGTTCCAGACTCTTCCCCACTTTTTCCTCTAACTGGATTAATGTCTCTGGTTTTATGTTGAGGTCTTTAATCCACTTGGACTTGAGGTTTGTGCATGGTGACAAATAGGGGTCTAATTGCATTTTTCTGCATGTAGACATCCAGTTAGATAGATCAGCACCATTTGTTGAAGATGCTGTCATTTTTCCATTGAATGGATTTGGCTTCTTTGTCAAAAATCAAGTGACCAAATGTGTGTGGATTCATCTCTGGGTCTTCAGTTCGATTCCATTGATCCACTAGCCTATTGCTGTGCCAGTACCATGCTGTTTTAATTACTGTTGCTCTATAGTACAGCTTGAGATCAGGTATTGTATTGGATTGTTTTTGCTATTCTGGGCTTTTTGTTTCTCCATATGAAGTTGAGAATTGTTCTTTCAATATCTTCAAAATATTTTGTTGGTATTCTGATAGGGATTGCATTGAATCTGTAAATTGCTTTTGGTAAGATGGCCATTTTTACTATGTTAACTCTCCCAATCCACGAACAAGGTAGATACCACCATCTTCTGATGTCATTTTCAATCTCTTTCTTCAGAGATTTAAAGTTTTTTTTCAAATAGGTTCTTCTCTTGCTTGGTTAGGGTTATTCCTAGATATTTTATATTGCTTGTGGCTATGGTGAAGGGAGTAATTTTCCTAATTTATTCCTCTGCCTGTTTGTCATTTGTATATAGGAAAGCTACTGACTTTTTTGAGTTTATTTTGTATCCTGCCAATTTGCTGAAGGTGTTTATCAGCTGTAGGAGTTCTCTGGTGGAATTTTGGGGGTCACTTATATACACTATCATATCATCTGCAAATAGGGATAATTTGACTTCTTCCTTTCCCATTTAGATCCCCTTGATCTCCTTTTGATGTCTTATTGCTCTGCCTAGAACTTCAAGAACTATATTGAACAGATATGGGGAAAGTGGGCAGCCTTGTCTGGCCCTGATTTTAGAGGGATTTCCTGAGTATCTCTCCATTTAATTTAATGTTGGCTATTGGTTTGCCATATATAGCCTTTATTATGTTTAGATAAGTGCCTTGTATTCCCGATCTCTCCAGAATTTTAATTATAAATGGGTTTTGGATTTTGTCAAATGCTTTTTCTGCATCTAGAGAGATGAACATGTGGTTTTTCTCTTTCAGTTTATTTATATGATGGATTACATTGATGGATTTCCATATGTTAAACCATCCCTGCATGCCTGGAATGAAGCCTACCTAGGCATGGTGAATGATTTCTTTGATATGCTGTTGTATTCGCTTTGCGAGTATTTTGTTGAGTATTTTTGCATCAATGTTCATAAGAGAAATTGGTCTGAAATTCTCTTTTTTTGTTGGGTCTTTGTGGGGCTTAGGTATCAATGTGACTGTGGCCTCATAGAATGAATTTGGTAATATTACATCCATTTCTATCTTTCAGAATAGCTTGAATAGTATCAGTATTAGCTCCTCTTTGAAGGACTGGTAGAATTCTGTGCTGAAACCATCTGGCCCTGGGCTTTTTTTTTTTTTTTTTGGTTGGGAGACTATCAATGGTTGCTTCTATTTCTATAGGTGAAATAGGGCTATTTAATTTGTTTATCTGGTCTTGGTTCAATTTTGGCAAATGGAATCGGTTGAGAAAATTGTCCATTTCCCTTAGATTTTCAAATTTTGTGGCATAAATGCCTTTAAAGTAGGTTCTTATGATTCTTTGTATTTTTTTCGGTGTCTGTTTTTATGTCTCCCTTTTCATTTCTGATTTTGTTTATTTGGATAGTGTTTCTCTGTCTTTTAGTTAGATTGGCTAATGGTTTGTCTATCTTGTTAATTTTCTCAAAGAACCAGCTCTTGGTTTTGTTGATTCTTTGGATTGTTCTCTTTGTTTCTAATTTATTGATTTCAGCCCTGAGTTTGATTATTCCTAAGCGTCTACTCCTCTTGGGGGTTTCTGCTTCTTTTTTTTCTAAAGCTTCCAGATGTGTTGTTAAGTTGTTTATGTGGGATGTTTCCATTTTCTTTTTAAAGGGACTTAGTGCTATGAATTTTCCTCTTAGCACTGCTTTCAATGTGTCCCACAAATTTGGGTATGTTGTTCCATCATTTTCATTGAATTTCAGGAAGTCTGTTATTTCTTCCCTTATTTCTTCCATGACCCATGTGTCATTAAGTAGAAAGTTGTTTAGTTTCCACGTGTTAGTATGCTTTTTGTTATTTCTGTTTTTGTTGAAGTCCAGCCTTAGACCATGGTGATCTGATAAGATACAAGGTATTATTTTATTCTTCTTGTGTCTGTTGAGGGTTGCTTCATGACCAACTATGTCATCAATTTTAGAGAATGTTCCATGAGATGCTGAGAAAAAGGTATAATCCTTTGCGTTTGGGTGGAAAGTTCTGTAGATATCTGTTAGATCCATATGATTCATGACATTGGTTAATGAAGTTATTTTCTGGCTTAGTTTTTGATTCAAAGACCTATCCTTGAGTGACAGTGAGGTGCTGAAGTCTCCCTATTGATGAGTGGGTATTGATGAGAGGTTCAAGCTTTGTTAATAACTCTTTTACAAATGTGGGAGCCCTGGTATTAGGAGCATAGATGTTCAAAATCGTGATGTTTTCTTGATTGACTTTACCTTTGACAAGTACGAAGTGTTCATCCTCATCCCTTTTGATTAATTTTGGTTGAAAGTCTATTTTATTAGATATTAGAATGGCTACCCCAGCTTGTTTCTTGTGACCATTTGCTTGGAATATTTTTCCCTAGTCTTTTACTCTGAGGCAATGTCTGTCCTTGTGGTTGAGATGTGTTTCTTGAATGCAGAAGAATGTTGGGTCATGTTTATGCATCCAGTCAGTTAGTCTGTGTCTTTTTATTGGAGAATTGAGACCATTGACGTTGAGAGATATTCATGACCAGTGATTGCTAAGTCCCTTCATTTTTGGTATTTGTAATAGTTGAGATTTTGTGAGGTTGTGATTTTGCAATGGTATAGTTACCTATTTCTCTATGTAGTTTTGGTTGTAGTTTGACCCTTTGGGGTGGAGTTTTTTTCTAGTAACTTCTGTAAAGCCGAATTTGTGGCTAGGTACTGTTTGAATTTGTTTTTGTCATGGAATATCTTGTTTTCTCCATCAATGGTTATTGATAATTTCGCTGGGTGTAGTAATCTTGCCTGGTATCTGTATTCTCTTAGGGTTTGCAGAGCCTCTGTCCAGACCCTTCTGGCTTTCATGGTCTCTGCTGAGAAGTCAGGAGTAATTCTGATAGGTTTGCCTTCATATGTTACTCGGCCTTTTTCTCTTGCCGCTTTTAATATTTTTCTTTGTTCTGTATATTTTGTGTTGTTGTTATTATGTGGCGGGAAGATTTTCTTTTCAGGTTTATTCTATTTGGTGTTCTGTATGCCTCTTGTATGCTCATATGCATCTCCTTCTTCAAATTGGGGAAATTTTCTTCTATTATTTTATTAAAGATATTTTCTGGGCTGTGGAGTTGGTTGCCTTCTCTTTCATCATCTCTATTATCCTCAAGTTTTGTCTTTTCATGGTGTCCTTGATTGCTTGAATGCTCTGTGTCAGGCACTTTTCTGATTTAGAATTTCCCTTGATGGATGTTTCCAGTTCTGTGATTGTATCTTCAAGTCCCAATATTCGTTCTTCCTTTTCTTGTACTCTGTTAGATAAGGCCACCTCTGAGATGCTTGCTTTCTTTTCTGATGCTTCTTGATCATGTTTTTCTTCTGTGTGTTCCTTTATGATAGCTTCCATTTTTATCTTCAGGTCTTGAACTGTTTTAATGATTTCCTTCATCTGGTTATTTGTATTTTTCTGAAATTCTTCAAATGCCTCTTTATATGACTCTTTTAAATCCTCAGCCCTCTTGTTTTCCTCCTCCTGCATTTGTTTACAGATTTTGTTTGTTTCTTCCATTATCATCTTACTTAATAAGGAGTTAAGGTCATTTTCTTGTATATCAACAGTTGTTGGGTTCTCCAGGTTGTTTTCATTGGGATTGCTGGGATCTGGAGATGCCAAACTGTTTTGGTTTTTGTTAGCATTCTTTCGCAGTCCTCTTGTCATTTTGGTGACTCTGATGTTGGGAGGTGGTTTGTAGTGACCTTCCCTGTTTGAGAGTGAATAGTTGATGCCTGATTATAGGTAGGGTGCCCTTGCCTGTGGGGATCAGGGAGTATTTCCCTGGACCAGGCAGGTAATTCAGATTCTACTTCTCAAGATTTTTCTCAACACCTTAGGCTCCAGGCTGAGTCATGCAAAGTAGGTTTCTGTTTGTGCCTTTTCACCTTACTGCTGTAATTCAGATCAGCAGTTTCGGAATCTAGAGTAAGGTCAGCACACAAGCTCTCTGGTTGTGTAGGTTGATCCCAGCTGCCGGTCCTTCCTGTTGCCTTGTAGCCAAGACTCCAGGTGTATCAGATCTTCTGGGCTGCAGCTGTCTTTTAGCTCTGCCTCTATACTCTGTAGGAGCGTCCAGCCTCTCCCATGAATTTGGGAGTTCTTGCTGGGTCTGCAGGAGCTGACCCAGCTAGGATTTGCCTGTTGGAGATTACAGGATCAGTGCTTGGTGGGCCTGAGACAATATGGTTTCATGCCACTGGCAGTATCCAAGGTAAGCCAGGATACTCCCAGATTGCTTTAGATCAGCAGTTAGATCCTGCAAGCATGACCCACAGCTCCCTGTATCATGGGAGGTCCTGTCGCGCCCACAAGAATGGACCCAGCTAGGTTCTGTTGTTTGGGGAGTGCCAGGTCAGTGCCGGCAGCCCGGGTGGGCAGCTGGCGACAATGGCAATTCAGACCGCTGATGGGAATTCCCTGTATCTTCTCTTTCTGCCAGTGAAAGCCAGAATGCTCCCAGATCGCTTTAGGTCAGCAGTTAGACACTGCAAGCAAGACCCATATCTCCCGATAATGTGGGCGGTCCCACTGGGCTGTGGGAGCAGTCCACTCTGGTTTCTAACTGCCCCTGTTTGCAGAGTCAATCCTTTGTGTCTGGCTTCAGATTGGGCCCAGGACGCGGACCGCGAGCTACACGCCAGTTCTAGCTGTTTTTGGTGAGTCCCGCCACCTGTGTTTCCACTCGGACTAGGCAGGTGACCTCTGCAGTTTGGCGTGGTGTAGATGGAGATGTTCAATGGTAGTTTCACCCTATTCGCTGAGACTCCTCAGGTTGGGGGCTCCAGAAAATCCCCTCCCCAAATGGCAAGTTTGGGTTTTATGTGCCGGCTGCAGCTTGGTTGTGGATTCTGTTTCAGAGTTTGGGGAGTGCGTTTAGCACCTCCGGGCTGTTGCTTGTCCCGGGGTTAGACCCACTGGCGGTCTGCGGAGTTTGGGGCCCCACTCACCTACAGTTCTCAAAATCCAGCATTCCGTGGCTCCATTCACGTCCCTGGTCTCCTCAGAGTAGATCAGCTATGGTGCATACTGGTCGGTGCCATCTTGGAATCCCACACAATATCCATCCACTCACTTTCTGATGATCACTTATAATTTGGGGTTTTTAGAAATATGGCTGCTATATTTATGTCTGTTTTGTGATGTATTTCAAAACTTCCTTGTGTAAATTATAAGTGGTGTTTCTGGATCCCCCTTATTGTGTGTCTTTTTAAAATAATGATTTCTTAAATTTACATGTCTCTCTTTATAGGAATATATAGAGACATGCATTACATATTATCTATGATATGTATTATATATATATATATATAAGGCTCATGTATATATACACATGTGTATATATATGTGTATACACACACACACACACACACACACACACACACACACACTCCACTGAGGCCAGAATAGGGCATCACACCCCTTAGAATTGGAATCTCGGGAGTTGTCAGCTGCCTGATGCAGCCTCTGAGAAGTGAACTCAGGTCCTCTAGATGAACACTGAGTGCTCTTAGCAGCTGAGCCTTCTTTCCAGCACAGGTCGTATGTACCTCAGTGTTCATTTGTAAGCTTTCTTTATGTTTTCTGGAGATGAGGTCTTGTCAGATACAAACCTTGAATAAAACCTTTCCTAGGTTTTAGTGTGCCTTTTCTTTTTTAGATGTGTCTATTGAAGAACACACATGTCGAATTTTGATTATGTTTTTTTCTTTTTTAATATAGCTTTGAGGGTGCTGATTAGAAAATTTTGTCTTACCTAAGGACAATTTTTGTTTCATTTAAAAATTTTCTCCTTTTAAAAATCTCAAAGCTGTACATATATTTCCACACCTAATTAGTGATTTGTCTTTCATTTTTAACAAGAATTCTTTCTGTATTTAAAATCATTTCATCTGTCTTATCCAAAATTTCACAAGGTCTTAATATTCTATGATGTTTGACCATCTTAATATTATTTGTTAAGCAATTGATTATTTTTTAAGATTTATTTATTCTTTATGCACCTTGATATTTTGCCTGTTTGTATATCTGTATGAGCGTGTCATATCCTCTGAAACTGGAGTTACCGATAGCCATGTGGGTGTTGGGAATTGAACCTGGGTCCTCTGGAAGAACAACCAGTGCTCTTAACCACTGAGCCATCTCTCCAGCCCCCAGGTTATTTGTTTGTTTGTTTGTTTAGGGTTTTCAATACAGGGTTTCTCTTTCTAACCCTGGTTGTCCTGGGTGGCTCAAGGGCAGCCTGGTCTAGAGTGAGTTAAGTAACTGGTTTGTAGAAGAGGAAGAATACTTTCACTTACTCAGTGTTGTTTCTCTGTGTAGCATTATTCCAGGGAGTCCATTTGCCTGAGGATGGCTGAAAGGCAGATCCATTCCCACACTGTTGACGCTCGTGGTTGGGCATTCTAGAGTGACCACTGTGGAGATGATGCTAAGTTGATTTGTGCGGACAGCACCGCCTGCCTGTGGACCCCTCACGGCTGACTGTGAGAGGGGCCCACACTGAGCTCTGGCATGATCCTGGGTGATGCTCTGCTCTTCCTCGTGCTCTCCGTACCAGATCTTTCCAGGTTCTTGGAATCTCACTCAAAGAATTGGAGCGGAGCGGCAAAGGCTTTTATTCAGGATTAATGTGTAGTACAGAAGAGAAACGCTGCAAGGCGGCAGTGGGCCCTGAGCAAACATAAGGCTCCGGAGTGCCTGGCCCCTGCCCAGGGCTTCTGTTGTGAGCCCAGGAAGAAGGGAGGAGGAGCTGGTTGCTGGAGGCAGAAATCAGGTGGTTTTCTGCTGTGTTCGATGAGCTTGGGTTATGTAGGGCATTGTTCACTCTTCATGTACTTCTCCGTGACGCATTTGACTTTAATTATAGGCATGCTGAATCATGCATAGCTATACAATGGTAAATAAGGAATTTACCTTAAAAGTTCATTCAAAAATGCAGTTTGTTTTATTGAACTTGCGTCCCAAACCAGTGCAAGCTGGATGGGTGGACTACCGTTACTTAGGACGTGTTTCAGCATGAGTTTGATCACAAAACTGGGCTTTCTAATACTTGCTGGAGAATTATATGCTGCAGTGATTGGCAACTTGGTTTGGAGAGGAGTGTGTGTGTACAGTGTGTTTCAGGTGGGAGCCTAGGACCCTAAAAGCTTTGTAGGGAGAGATGTGTGTGTGTGAACCTCAAGCTAACAGGGTCCCTGTGCTGTTAAGTCAGCCTTAAGCTTGCATTGCCACCAGAATAGTCCAAGTCATGTGACCTGAGGTAACCTGCTCTTCAGTGCTCCTTCACTTTCTTTTGGCTGCTTCACAAGTATCCCCCCGAAACTCTATGCACCTGCCCCGCCCAGCCCCCAGCATGTGCTGATTCTTATATTTACAGCCTGGCTCTTGGCACCTGCATTCCTTCCTGCATATCGGACAAAAAAATAAGTATCACAAGTCAGGTGATTAAGTCACATGAATGGACACCTTCCCAAGAAACCTTTGCATTTCAACTGGAACAATTTTTACAAACAGGCAGTTTCAGACATTCTGTCTCACATACTCCCTCACATATCCTTCCCATAACAGCGTGTTTTCTCAATTCACTGTTACATAAGCTGCCAGTGACTTCTTCGAGGTCCTAAGTCCAGTAAAGTTCAAAATTCAACTGGGTCTTTCAACACATTATTCTGTGTTCTTTTCAGGACAAGGCATATGGCAGGCTAATGCTGTACTTCCTAGCACTGAAGGCCTGTGGATGCTCCCATGGCCATGGGTCAGAAGTTTGGTGTACAGGGTAGTGCTGCCAGGGGGTCAAGAACCTTTAGCAGGTGGAGCCCCTGGGAGGACCTTAAGCCGCTGGAGGAAAGCCTTCAAAGCCGGCTGTGTATACCCACGCCCTCTTCTGCTCTGATGCTTCCTGACTCATGTTGTAAGTGGTTTTCTCTCCAACAACTTCCTGCCAAAATCTTTTCCAGAGTCTAAAGAAGTAGAGTCACCAAAAATTTGAGCCAAATATTTCTTCTCTTAAACTTATTTTATTACATTTATGTGTGTGTGTGTGTGTGTGTGTGTGTGTGTGTGTGTGTGTGTGTGTAATGGTGTGTCACACAACATGTACAGAGGTCAGAGGACAACTTGTGAGAGTTAATTCTCCCCTTGTACAATGTGGGTCCTGTGAAAAACAGTGGTACTAGTTTCATAAAAATACTGGAGACTCTGAGTAATAGAAGTGTGACCAATTTCCTTTTGGCTATGCAGAAGCCAGGAATCAGCTCGAATAAAAGGTAAAAATGACTGGTTGCTGACTTGGAGCAAAACAGTGTTTTTTTATATCCTAACTGTATTTCCTTGGCCCCTCCCCCATTCCTCCTTGGTTGGGCTCTTCAGGGAGATACAATCTTGACTGCATTTCTAGCATAACGCTCACACAAAACTTTGGATCTTCCTGGGCATGAAGATTCTTCGCCTTTTCTGATACTTGGGCTTACTGACAAAGCAGAGTGTAACTTTTCAACACTTAGATAAACTAAAATTCTGTGGGAAAGCCAGTGCCAGCTGCTGGTGAGTGAAGGCAGCGGTCCAGTACCTCTTGCTTATCTGGAATTTGTGGGTCAGCACTAAGTGCAGTTCATACTGAAAATGGACCATGATGACCAATTTTCTGCAATCCCAGCATGTTGAACTCTGGCTGTCAGGTTTGGTGACAAGTGTCTTTACATGTGGAACTATCCCACTGGTTCCTCTTTAAGTTATTTTATTGTAGTGATAGAAAAATGGCTGATACTGGTGGAAAGTCTAGGACACAGGTAGGGAAAATTTGGGTTTGAGCTGAGGGAGGGAGAAGAGCATGTGATAATGAGCATTAATCCACTTCAATCACAGCATGTGGGAGGGGTTTATCCCTGCATGTACCAGCAGTCTGAGGGGCACAGTGCCCTAACTGTGGGGCCTCAGCTGGTGAAGCATGCATTCACCATGAACTGCCTCATTATGTCTTCACTTTGGTAATGTACTGACACAAACACAGGCGTCCTTTACATTCTCGTCAGTGTAAGAAGCACTAAATAAATTCTGAAACATCTTAGAAGAAAATATTTGGCAATCAATGGATAGAATAAAGTGTGTAAACCTTTACTAGACTTGGAGCATGTGGGAAAATAGAGGGGCCAGGATTGGTTGCCATACAAACTTTCTGAAGCAGAAAATATTTTGGAAAAGTTGTGTTTTACAAGTAGATTCTTGAGTATCCCATCTCAGACAGAATCTCTTTCTCTCTCTTCCCACATGCCTTTGAGATTTAGTTGTTCATTTATTGATAGGTTGTCATGTGTCCAGTTTCTTATTTGTCTTTATATCAGAAGGCAAATTGTGGGTGACAACATTCTTAACTATTGTGTCTATCCACAGAGATTTGTATAGCATCTGCACACACTATGAACTCATAAGTATAAATGAATGAATGAATGAATAAGTGAATGAGAGAAAGATGAATCCCATTGTTATAATTTGAATATGAAGTAGCCATTAAAGCGTATGTATTAGAAGAAAAAGTGGGGAAGAGCCTGGAACTCATTGGCACAGGAGACAACTTCCTGAACAGAACTCCAACAGCCCAGGCTCTAAGATCAACAATTAATAAATAAGTTATCATGAGGCTGAGAAACTTCTGTAAGGCAGAAGACACTGTCAACAGAACAAAGTGACAGCATACAGGCTGGGAAAAGATCTTCACCAACCTTACATCTGACAAAGGGCTAATATTCAAAATATATAAAGAGCTCAAGAAATTAAACACTACCAAACCAGATGACCCAATTAAGAAATGGAGCTCAGAATTAAGCAGAGAATTCTCAACAGAGGAATATCGAATGGCTGAGAAATGTAAAAAAAAAAAAAAGCTCAACGTCCTTAGTCATCAGAGAAATGAAAGTCAAAACAACTCTGAGATTCCATATTACACCCATCAAAAACTCAAGTGACAGCACATACTGATGAGGATGTGGAGAAAGGGGAACACTCCTTCATTGCTGGTGGGAGCGTAAACTTTTACAACCACTTCGGAAATCAATCTGGGGCTTTCTCAGAAAACTTGGAATAAGTATATCTCAAGACCCATCTATTCCACTCCTTGGAATATATCCAGAATATGCTTCACCACACAGCAAGGGCATAGGCTCATCCATGTTCATAGAAGCCTTATTAGTAACAACCAGAACCTGGAAACAACCTAGGTATCCCTCAGTCAAAGAATGGATAAAGAAACTGGTACACTTACACTATGGAATACTACTCAGTTATTAAAAACAAGGAAATCCTGAAATTTGCAGACAAATGGATGGAAATAGAAATGATCATCTTGAATGAGTTAACCCAAACCCAGAAAGATACACATGGCATATACTCACTTATAATTGGACACTAGCCCAACAGGTATGTCCCCTGAAAGTCTTAACTTAGCAGGAGATTGGGATAGATGCTGAGACTTCCTTTTGGGAGAGAGAGGTAAGGGAGAAGGGGGAAATAGAAGGATCCAGAGGATCCTAGAAACCTACAAGAAGACCATCAAGGCTGGAGGATCTGGACCCAGGGGGATCTGCTCAAACTACTGTACCAACCAAGGACAATCCATGCAGTAAACATTGAACCCCTAGTCAGATCTAGCCAATGAACAGGACATTCTCCACAGTTGTGTGGAGAGTAAGGACTGACCCTGATGTGAGCTCTGGTGCCCCCTATTTGACCACTCCAAGTTGGATAAGCAGGCTACCAGGAAGAGACTTGATAGGCTGTGATCACATGGTGGGGGAGGAGGTGCCCTTCTGTCACAGACCTAAGCGAGGGAATAGGGTAAAAAAGGGAGGGAGGGGGGATGGGAAGATACAAGTGAGGGGATAGCAATTGAGATGTAATCTGAATAAATTACATAAATAAAAAAAAAAAAAAACAAAAAATGTGGTCCTTCAGATGGTAGATCCAGTAATGGAGAAGGTGGAGGATCATCAGTGCTCTGTCTGACCTGTAGGTCACCTCATTAGTACATTCAAAGCTTGCATTGTTTAGAGATGATGGAAACTTTGGGAAGGGGACCCTCACTAGCAAAAGATCCTGATCCATGGCTGCTTCTCTCTGCTTCTTGGCTGTCTTGGGTTGAGCGGCCTTCATTACCATACACCGTTGTCATATTATGTGATGCCTCGTCAATGTTCCTTAGCAGTGAAAAAAAATAAAATTTTTTCCTTGGATCCATTTCTTTCAAGTATTTCTCATAACATCAAGCCTGCAACAACACCTTTATGGACCCATTACTCACCATGCCATGCTGGAAAGCCATTGGAGTCATTACCTGAAATCAAGGTGTAAAGTCACATGATAGTATCAGACAGAGAGCCAGCACTGAATTAATATAAATGTCGGTGTTTCAGAGAAGCTTCTTTTTTAAAATATATTTTTATTGTTTCTATGTGTGTCTGCATATGGGTATGTGCATGTGATTACAGGTGGCTTGGCAGCCAGAGGCCTCAGTTTCCTCTGGAACTGAAGGTATGGGCAGTTCTGAGCCATTAGAGGCCAGTGCTCACAATTGAACTTGGGTCCTCTGCAAGAGCAGTACCTGCTCTTAACTGGTGAGCCATCTCTCCAGCCCCAGGACTGCCTTCCTCTCAAATAGTCCAATCACTAGAAGAAATCAGACTGGATGCTCACATCTTGTACACACACACACACACACACACACACACACACACACACACACACAGACACACACACGCACACACATACACACACACACATGCACATGCACACACACATGCACACACACATATCACACATACACACACACACTAAATGTATACTTAAATTCCAAGGAAATATATGTCTTTCTCACAGGACACAGCCCTACCAGAAAAAATTGAACATGGTGAAATAAACATTCACATCCTCCACAGTAACTAGTTTCAGTGAGTATGTCCATGGAATCGTGCTGATTGCATACTTCCCGAGTTGATCTGGGTGGTAAGAAAGCTGCTTGACTTAGTTTTTCTTTTCCTTTGGAGAATGTAACACTTCTCCCACCCTTTCCTTTCCAAGCACTTTTATGTACTTCTTCCCACTCTCCTTCAAGTTCATGGCCTCCTTTTTCCTAATTGTTATTTGTGTGCATTCACACACACACACACACACACACACACACACACACACACTTCTAAATATAACCTGCTTCGCTAATATAATGTTACTTGTATATGTTTTCCAGGCTGATCACTTGGCATTGGACAACCTGTTCTGCTCTTCACTGAGAAAGACCACCTTCCAGCTCCCAGCTTTCCTTTCTTCTAAGATTTGTGTGTGTGTGTGTGTGTGTGTGTGTGTGTGTGTGTGTGTGTGTGTGAGAGAGAGAGAGAGAGAGAGAGAGAGAGAGAGAGAGAGAGAGAGAGAGAGAGAGAGAGAGAGAGAGAGAGGGAGGCCTCTAAGCAGGGAACATGGCATGCACATGCACAGAGGCTTGGCAGCTGGAAACACATGTCTTGCTCAGGAGAAAAGCTTGAAAAGATGGGGGAATGAACACCTTTGGAGAGTGTTTCTTGAGACAAACAATTTAGAAGGCTAATTCTAGAAGCTTAAAGATCAGGATCTGTTCCCAGGGTACCAAAGCGTGTACAAGTGTAGGGCTCTAAGAATGTGTAAGTCATAGCACTAGGAAGTTGGGACTGAGTCTGGCTGGATGATGCTGAGGACACCAGGGAAGAGCAGGGGTGGAGATGGAGCGAGGGCCCCAGGAGAGTCCATCATCTCTTTTCACTCTAACAAAATACCTGAAGTGCTAGAAAGCAACAATTTTGTTTTGGCTCACAGTTATGAAAGCTGAGGCGGGTGATTCATTGGCCCTGCTATTCTGGGTCTGCGGCAGGGCTGCACATCACAGTGGCAGCCCATATCAAAGTAGAAACCACGCAGCCCATAACCATGGAAAAGAAGAGATCAAGGAAGTGGGATCCAACTGTCCTCTTCAAGAGCATGCTTCCAAACATTGAAAGACCTTTTTACTATTTTCCATTTCTTTAAGTTTTCATAATCTCCCAATAGTACCACCCATGGGAGCAAGCCTCTGTCAACCTGAATTTTTAATATTTTTTAAATTTTTTATTAATTTATTCAGATTACATCTCAGTTGTTATCCCTTCACTTGCATACTCCCTTTCTTCCTTCCCTCCCTCTTTCACCCTACTTCCTCCCCTAGGTCTGTGACAGAAGGGGACATCCTCCCCCACCATATGGTAACAGTCTATCAACTCTCATCCTGGAAGCCTGCTTATCCTTTCTCTGAGTGCCACCAGGCCTCACCACCAAGGGGAAGTGGTCAAATATGGGGCACTAGAGTTCATGTCAGAGTCAGTCCCTGCTCTTCACACAACTGTGGAGAATGTCCTGTCCATTGGCTAGGATCTGAGTAGGGGTTTAATGCTTATTGCATGTGTTATCCTTGGTTAGTGCAGTAGTTTGAGCAGACTCCCCTGGGTCCAGATCCACCTGTCATGATGTTCTTGTAGGTTTCTAGGACCCTATGGGTCCTTCTATTTCCCCATTCTCCCATACTTCTCTCACCTAGAGTCACAATAGGAGGTCCCAGCATCTATCCCAATCTCTTGGTAAGTGAAGACTTTCGTGGGACATCCCTTTTGGGCTAGTGTCCAATTATAAGTGAGTATATACCATGTGAATCTTTCTGGGTCTGGGTTAACTCACTCATTATGGTCATTTCTAGTTCCACCCATTTACATGCATATTTCAGGATTTCCTTGTTTTTAATAGCTGGGTAGTATTCCGAAGTGTAAATGTACCACAGTTTCTTTATCCATTCTTCGACTGAAGGACACTTAGGTTGTTTCTAGGTACTAGCTATTATGAATAAGGCTGCTATGAACATGGTTGAGCATATGTCCTTGTTTTGTGGTGAAGCATCTTCTAGGTATATTCCAAGGAGTGGAATAGCTGGGTCTTGAGGGGCCTTATTCCAAGTTTTCTGAGAAAGCACCAGAGTGATTTCCAAAGTGGTTGTACAAGTTTCACTCCCACCAGCAATGAAGGAGTGTTCCCCTTTCTCCACATCCTCACCAGCATGTACTGTCATTTTAATTTTTGATCTTAGCCATTTTGATGGGTGTAAATGGAACCTCAGAGTTTTAATTTGTATTTCTGTAATGACTAAGGATGTTTAACATTTCTTTAAATGTTTCTCAGCCATTAGACATTCCTTTGTTGAGAATTCTCTGTTTAATTCTGAGCCCCAGTTCTTAATTGGGTTATTTGGTTTGGTGGAGTTCAGTTTCTTGAGTTCTTTATATATTTTGGATATTAGATCTTTTCCCAGTCTGTAGACTGTTGCTTTGTTCTGTTGACAGTGTCTCCTGCCTTATAGAAGCTTCTCAGCCTCATGAGGTCTTATTTATCATTGACCTTAGAGCCTGGGCTGTTGGAGTTCTGTTCAGGAAGTTGTCTCCTATGCCAATGAGTTCCAGCCTCTTCTTTACTTTTTCTTGTAACAGATTTTCTTGTAACTGGTTTTATGTGTCAATCTGAATTTTTATTAACTGAACTATGAAGCTTTGGAGGAGCAGCATCTTCATCATCAACCACCAAACATCTCTCCAGCCATCACTTGGGTTTCTGGGAACAAATAAGATCCAGACTACAGCACTTGGATTATGACAAACATGATGGTATGATCCAAGATGGATGAGCTGCAAGAGAAAGCCACAGCACAGGTAGGTTTGCCAGCTGTGCTGGGGTGAGTTCTTAGCTGTGAGAAAGAGAAGATGGGGTTCACTTCTACTCTTCCAAGATCTGCCAGATTCAGGCAGCTGTGGAAAAAGAAGCCCTAACCCACAGCATTCTCTTTGCACTCAACTGTATCCATCATCCATGAGCCTGCCTCAATGCCACTGAGCCCCTTAGTATTCTGTGGCCTCCCAAGGTTGTAGCCTGGCCACTGGGAATGAAGTTCTCCTGGTATGACAAGGCCAACCATGACTGTATTTTGTAATGCAAGGTCATGCTTCCTCAGCCTCATGAGTTCTCAGAGTCATTAATGGGTGGGAGCAGTACACCCATAGAGGGCCAGAGTACAGTACACCCATAGAGGGCCAGAGTGCAGTGCACCCATAGTGGGCTAGCGTGCAGTGCACCCATAGAGGGCCAGAGTACAGTACACCCATAGAGGGCCAGAGTGTAGTGCACCCATAGAGGGCCAGAGTGCAGTGCACCCATAGAGGGCCAGAGTGCAGTACACCCATAGAGGGCCAGAGTGCAGTGCACCCATAGAGGCCCAGAGTGCAGTGCACCCATAGAGGGCCAGCGTGAGACCCTTCAGTCCTAGTCCTTGCTTTTCAGGCCGGAGTGCTTCTACTGTTGCTCTCCTTACTACCAGGACTCATTTGTGAAATGAGTGATTATAGCCAAGGCCATGGGATTATCTACTCTCTCCCAATAACTAGGCTCTTTTAGAGATGAACAAAGATACACTTGAACTAAAGGTTATTCTCCTCTGGAGGAAACATCTTTGAGTTTGCAAACCTTTTTTTTTGACTATGTCGGCCCAGAGCCAGACTTGGTTCTGGAGTTACCACTCCCGTGGGCCAGTGCCTATTTCACTGCCTTCATTCTTCTCTCTGCCTGGCTTTTGCTGAGCTCAGCTACATGCCAGTCAGGGGGACACTCAAGAGCAGGAGAAATGATATCCCAGGGAATTAGTAAAAACATTGCCACCTGAGTGCTGTGCTGTGCTTTTTGGACTGCATTTTCCTTGCTCACTTGATTAAATCCAACCCTCGGAGGCCTCAGCATGACCAGGTTGGAGGGGGCCAAGAGAGCACACAGTTGCCGGTCTGTTGTGGGCCCTGTCAGTGGCTCTTTTCTCTTGCCAAGGCTGGTGTTTCTAACTCTTTAAACAGATGCATCAGTTGTGACAGTCACTAAGGAGGGAGCCTGGAACGGACCCAAGAGACATGAACTCTCCTGTTCTCCCCTTGCACAGCTGCACCACCATAGCTGGTTAGCTGGGTCAGTGCAGTGTGGATGGTGATTTCTTTGTCTATAAGAGGGGACCTCTCATCTTCAATCTCTTTCTTCAGAGTTTTGAAGTTTTTTTCAAACAAGTCCTTCACTTGCTTGGTTAGAGTTACTCCTAAGTATTTTATATTGCTTGTGGCTAATGTGAAGGGTGTAGTTTCCCTAATTTCTTCCTCTGCATGATTGTCATTTGTGTATAGGAAGGCTACAGACTTTTTTGAGTTAATTTTGTATCCAGCCAATTTGCTGAAGGTGTTTATCAGCTGTAGTAGTTCTCTGGTGGAATTTTGGGGGTCACTTATGTACACTATCATATCATCTGCAAATAGGGATAATTTGACTTCTTCCTTTCCCATTTGGATACCCTTGATCTTATTTTGTTGTCTTATTGCTGGGGAGAATGGGGAAATAGAAGGATCTAGAGGGTCCTAGAAACCTACAAGAAGAACATTATGATGGGCAGATCTGGGCCCAGGGGTCCTGCTCAAACTATGGCACCAGCCAAGGACAATACGGGCAGTAAACTTCGAATACCTACCCAGATCTAGCCAATGGATAGGAAATTCTCCACAGTTGAATGGAGAGTGGGGACTGATTTTCACATGCACTCTGGTGCCCCATATTTGACCACGTCCCCTGGATGGGGAGGTCTGGCGGCACTCAGAGGAAGGATAACAGGCTACTAAGAAGAGACTTGATACCCTATGAGCATATACAAGGGGAGAAGGTCCCCCTCAGTCACAGTCATAGGGGAGGGGAGTAAGGGGAAATGGGAGGGAGGGAGGAATGGGAGGATACAAGGAATAGGATAACATTTAGATGTAATATGAATAAATTAATAAAATATATTAAAAAAGAAGGGACCTCTCTTTCCTACCTCAGTGAGGAGGGGTGTTTTGAGGGTTTAACTAGCCGTTGCAAGCCCAAGTCTTTGGGGGATATTTTAAATCCAGTTGGCATGTGCTAGGAGAATGCTATTACTGTAGCAGGAGCTATTGGTCATAGATTTTCCACATGACAGCTCCATGGGGAAGGGCTGTGCTCTGGAGACAGTGGAGAGATGAAGGTGCTAACAATTTAGGTGGGGACCCTGAAGCCAGGAGGGTGGGAGAGAGAGAGGAAGAAGGTGGAACAAGCTGTTAACAGAAACGAAAGATGACTGGACTACAAGATGCCCCAGTGGTAAGTACCAGGCTGGGCAGTTGATACCTGAGCAGAGTTAATGTGACACCAGGCAGAAGTGTTTATTTTTTCAATTTATTTTTTATTATTTTGCCATTCAGTGCCCACCTTTTTCAAAATGAAGAAACCCAAAAGATTTAGCTTTCTACGCATATCTCTCTCTGTATTCACCTTGACTTCTTTCCTTTGGTTCTGAGCACATGATGTTTTTCTGGATTCACTAGCCTCATGTGTTCCTGAGAGCCTTCACAGTCTGCCTTTTCCCCTGGAACCCCCTTCCTTCAATTTCCACACATCTCAAAACCAATTCTAAGGTCTGTAGACAGACATCACTCTCCTTAGAGAAGTCTCCGCATTCAATAATTCCCTGCCACCTCACCCCATTCTGTTGAGAGCAGGAGGTAGAACCTGCCTGGGTGAGGCAGGGACCCCAGAATGTCCTTGCTGGAGGCCAGGATGCCAGAAGAGTGTGGGTTCCTGGTTCTTGTCACCTCTTATGCTTCCTGGAAGCTACACGAGACAAAGTGATTAAAACAGAAAGGAGGCACCTGGACAACTTAGGGTCAGGCAGGTGGGACTGACCAGTTCAGCCTCCTCCTCATGTTTAACCTAGTTCCTGCCATAAGGTTTCTGAAGCACTCCCAGAACAGCAGCTGCCCCTTCCTTCTGCACAAGAGCTTTGCTTTCTCCCTTTCTCTAATGCTCACAACTGTGAATCTATAACAAACGTCTCTCTATAACTTACCCTCTGTGTTCTGTGACAAAAGAACTCAAAATCCTCTGCATCAGCATGGTTTTGAAATATTGGATTTTCTAGAACCCTAGTCCCCTCATCTCAGCCTACCAGGAGCCAAGAAAGCCTCTGTTGAACTCAATATCAGTGCTGAATTTTCCCATCTCAGTACCTCTTTCCCGATGATTAGTATTACCATTATTATTATTATTATTATTATTATTATTATTATTATTATTATTATTATTATTACCAGTCCCATCTCTACTTAGCATTTTAATCAAGCAACTGGTACTTCATTTGCCAGTGTGGCCAGAGTGTAAAGTCCTTGAAGGTAGAGGTTATAGCCTATTGAACTGCTGTATTTCCAGCTGTAGGACTGACTCTGTCCCAGCAGACACTCAGTAAATATTTACTAAAGGAGAGACTGAGTGAATGGAAAGCAGAACTGTGTGGGCTTCTTCAGAGTTGGATTTGATTTCTGGAGGTGGCCACCAGTGATATACTTTATCCCAGGACCAAGTATTTGCACAGATCCGAATGTCAGCCCTTATGTCTTTTGCTTACACTCTTCTCTATAAATAAATTGCTTTTGAATTTTGACCTCAAGCTGTTTACTGAAGTACACAGAAATCTAAGCCTCTTTGCGCTGCCAGGGTTGGCTAGCCCATGTCCAGTGCTTCCACTGATATGCATGGAGGCCATCTAAGCCTCCTCAGGCTCCCAGGGTTGGTTATCCCATGCCCAGCATTCCTGCAGACACAGATGGAGCGATTTTACAAGCCATTCCCTGAAGAAGCATCTCTCTGGCTGCAATACTGGGAGCATACACTGGAAGTAGATGCACAAGAAATTCATAGTGAGGAGAATTTTGTGGACATCTCTGAAATTGTGGTCTATAAAGAGCTCCCATGATCCCCCCCTTATTGAAAAGAGATTTTTTTTCATCTAATATATCCTGATTACTATTTCCCCTGCCTCTCCTCCTCCTCCTTCTTCCTTACCTTTCCTCTCATCAAGATCCTCCTCCTTTAGAAAACAGTCACTGTACGTGGCGGCACACATTTTTACTCCCACCACTTGGAAGGCAGAGGCAGGCAGATCTGAGTTCAAGGCCTGCATGGTTTACAAAGGGAGAGAAATCCTGTCTTGAAAAACCAAACCAGATCTTGAATTAATTTTGGCAAGTGGAATCTATCATGAAAATTGTCCATTTCATTTAGATTTTCCAGTGTAGTGGACTACAGGCTTTTGAAGTAAGACCTAATAATTCTTTGAATTTCCTTAGTATTTCTTGTTATGTCCCCATTTTCATTTCTGATTTTGTTAATTTGGGGTATTCTTTCTCTGCCCTTCAGTTAGTTTGGCTAAGGATTTATATTCCATCTTACACCTGTCAGAATGGGTAAAATGAAAAACTCAAGTGACAGCACATGCTGGTGAGGATGTGGAGAAAGGAGAACATTCCTCTATTGTGGTGGGAGTGCAAACTTGTACAATCACATTCGAGAACAATCTAGTGCTTTCTCAGAAGACTGGGAATAGTGTTACCTCAAGACCCAGCTATACATCTCCTGGGTATATACCCAAAAGATGCTCCATCATATAATAAGGATATTTGCTCAGCTATGTTCATAGCAGCTTTATTCATAATAGCCAGAAACTGGAAACAACCCAGATGTCCCTCAGCTAAAGAATGGATAAAGAAAATGTGGTACATTTACAAAATTGAATATTACTCAGCTATTAAAGACAAGGAAATTATACAATTTGCAGGCAAATGGATAGAACTATAAAATATCTTTCTGAGTGAGGTAACCCAGACCCAGCAAGACACATATGGTATGTACTCACTTATGAGTAGATACTAGCCATACAGTACAGGATAGCCAAGGGTTGGGAGAGAGCCCATCCTTGACACTATTAAATATACTATGTTATGCTTGCAGTCAGAATCCTAGCATTTCTGGTCTCTGAGAGGCTTCACCCAGCAGTGGATCGAAACAGATGCTGAGACATATAGCTCAACATTAGGTGGAGCTTGAGGAGTCTTGTGGAAGACCTGGAGGGGAGAAGAACTCCACAAGAAGACTTACTGAGTCAGATAACCTAGGCCCATGGGGGCACAGAGAGACTGAACCACCAACCAAAGAACAAGCATGAGCTGGACCTAGGTCCCCTACACTTACGTAGCTGATCGGCAGCTTGGTTTTCATGAAGATCCCCAGGCAATTGGAGAAGGGGATGTCTCTGTCATGGTCTCTGTTGCCTGCTTTTGGATTACTGTCCCCTAGATGAGCTGCCTTGTCTAGCCTCAGTGGAAGAGAATACACTTAGTCTTGATGAGACTTGATGTGTTGGGGCAGGTTGGTATAGGGTGTGTGTGTGTGTGTGTGTGTGTGTGTGTGTGTGTGTGTGTGTACTCTCCTTTTCTCAGAATAAAGGGAGGGGGAAAGGAGGAAGAGGGTGGGAAGGTGGACCTGGAAGGAGAAGAGGGAGGTGGCTGTGATTGTGATGTAAAGTGAATAAATAAATTACTGGGAAGAAAAAAAAAAAAAAAAAAACAAAAACCCAAACAACAAGCAAACAAACCAAAACCAATAAAACAAACCAAACAAAAACAAAAACAAAGAAAAGGCATATGAAACAAATATAGATACAAAGACCCAATTTTTGTACACTCAGGAGTCTCATAAAGACATTAAACTGGGAGTCATAGTATATATGCAAAGGACCTGTAGAGTGAAAGAAAATGTGGAAAAATGAAATAGCTCTGACACAACGTTTTGGGACAGGAAACCTCCATTGATATCCTTGAGTTTGTTTCCTGTTGGCCTTTTACTGTTGGGTATGTGCCTGTCCTGTAGAATAGTTTGTTTCCTGAGTGACTCTCTTGGAGAAAGCCGAATTTTAATTGGCAAGTGGCTATCAATTGGAGATAGCTTCTGGATTAGAGATGTGGGCATATGTCCACTTCTTTTTTCAGCTCTTGTATCTGTTCAGGTCCTGTGCGTGCTCCCGTGGTTTCTGGGAGCTCATATGTGCATTGATCTTGTTGATGAAGAGGGCCTTATTCTCCTGGTATCCTCCACCCCCTCCATCTCTCACATTCTTTCTGTCTTCTCTTCCACAGGTCTCCCTGAGCCTTGAGAGGAGACATTTGGTGGAGATATCCCACTTAGGCCTTAGTGTTCTAAAGTCTCTCATTCCTTTCATAATGTTTAGGTGTGGCTCTCTTTTTGTTACCATCTTTCTGAAGGAAGAAGCTTCTTTAGTTATAGCTAAGCAAGGCATGGCTCTATGAATTTAGAAGAATGTCTAGGAGTTATTTTATTTTATTAATTTTTTTTAGAACAGTAGTATTTGGTTTTACTCTTGGTTCCTGTGCATTCTTGGTCACCCAAGCAGTGTTGGGTATGGGATCCAGCTTGTAGAGATATTGGGTGGTTACTCCCTCAAGCTTTGTGCCACCATTGCACTGGTATATCATAATGGCAGAACATGATTGTAGACCAAAGGGTTTGTGGCTGGAGCAATGTTTATCTTACTCCTTTGGTAGGGTGCAGAGTACCTTTCGTACAAAAAACAAAACAAAACAAAAACAAAAACAAAAACAAAAACAAAACCCCCAAAAAACAAAAAACAAAACCAAAACCAAAAACAAAAAACCACTAGCTTGAAGGGGTAAAGACTCTACTACGTAGGTACAAGGTAAACTTCTCCATGTTAAATGAGTTGTATGGGTGTTGTCTTCAGCAATGGTGCCCTGTTGTCAGCTTGTGAAGAGCTGCTTAAAGAGCAGCTTAACCCAGTTAAAGACTGGGTTAATAGGACAGCCAAGACTACACAGAGAAACCCTGTCTTGAAAAACAACAAAACAAAACATAACAACAACAACAACAACAACAACAACAACAAGAAAAGCCTGAGTTGATTGGAGATCCTTATGGCTAACAACTCAAATTAAATGTAATCTAATCCCACTACTAGAACCTTCATTTGGTGACAAAAGATGTCCAGTTGAGGCTCTGTCTCCCTATTACTTGGTGATTTTATTAGATCACCTTCATATATGTATATATTTTATGAAGCTTCTACTGTACTAGGTTTTCATACAGCTGCTCAGATGGCCCATAATTCTAGTAGTCTCTCTCTTCCTTCTCACTTGAACTTCCTGTTCCAGTCTACCTCGATCCATCCGTAATATCTATTTTATTTTCCTTACCTAGGGAGAGCTATCTGTTCTCCACTAATTCCCTACTCTATACCAAACCTCAGTGGTTCTATGGATTGTGGCTTGGTTAGCATTGGTTTAACAGCTAATCTCCACATATAATCAAACATATTATTTTTCTTGTTGGGTCTGGGTTATTTTATTCAGGATGGTTTTTCTTTCTAGTTCTACCCATTTAACTGCAGATTTAATTTTTTTGAACAGTTAAGTAATATTCCATTGTGTAAATGTACCACACTTTCTTTATTCACTATTCGTGTATTGAGGGGCACTAGGTTATTTCCAGTTTCTGGATATTGTGAATAGAGCACCAATGAACATGGTAGACAAGTGTCTCTGTAGTACCATGGAGTGTCCTTTGAGTATATGCTCAAGAGTGGATCTTGTGGTAGATCAATTTTACCTTCCCAAGGAAGCACCACACTGATTTTCATAGTGGCTATAAAAGTTTGTGCTGCCACAACATCCTTAGCAGTTGAACTGTCATTTGCTTTATTCATCTTAGACATTCTGATGGATGTAAGATGAAATCTCAAAGGAGTTTGGATTTTTTATTTCCTTGATGCTAAAGATGTTGGACATTGGTCCAATAGGGAGGCAAGGTTACAAACACCATTTTGGGATATGTATGTGAGTGTCTGCTTGTTTGGGCACCAACCAGATCTTGGGAGCCAATAATTAGTATCAGAATACATAACACCAGACAGACCAACCCATAACACATGTGTGTGGTGCACTTGTGTGTGCCTGTGAGTGTTCATGTTGCTAAGGTCCTTGGTTTAAGGATGGAATTATGAGGAAGGGTGTAGCTGGAATATATAGCTGACTTTGGCAAGCTAGTCTTTCTTTGTTTTCTCATTTTTAAATGAAGGTTTCGAATAAATAGTTCCATGGTTTCCATAAACCTTGCATTCCATATCTGCACATAACAGAAAGAGAAGCTGGGTTGTTCAGTGGATTGTGCTGGGACAATCTTCACACTGCTCAAGTACCTCCTCCAGCCTGAGTTGCAAGATAGGAGGTCAATGACTCATTCAATCCCAGTTATACTGTGCCTTATGCTTTGGTAAATGCACAAAGCAAGGAGTTTTGGGGGTACCCAAACTCTTACCAGAAACTCTCCCTGCCCTTGGCCTTTGCCCTTTCTCAACTTTCCAATTTTAATAAAAGGAGAAAAGCTTCTTGGCAGGTACATTCTTGGGAAATGAGTGCCTTTTGCTGCTGGGAAATAGCTTCAAACTTTCCATGGCCAAACAGCATTTTTATGCAGCACATGAACGCCTGGTGTTTTAAATGAGCCTGACTAATGATACGTGGGGTAAAGGCTGCCGAAAACTTTCTAAACGGTAGGCTGAAATGTTCTTTGCATCTTATTATATGGAGAATATCATTAAAAATAAGATGATCTTTAGTGACATTCCTTGTGTATGTGTATGTGTGAGAAATGTTTCAGGATTAAGTAGATACTTGTTTGTATGTAAACCAGGAAGAGGAAGTAAGAGGGAATACAAGGATACTCTTATAGTCTTTGGCACATTTAGAGCCCCGTATGTTGGATAACAGAATGACTGGGCTATGGCCACTGCTGCTGTGGGGAGAATAGAGAACAGGGTATGGTGAAGACCCTTGACCAAGGCTCTGCATTAGCTGGTGTCTGGGGTAGGAGCATTTGAAGACCACCAGGAAAATTTTCCCACTACTCATCCTTTGTACCCTTGCTGAAGACCTAGTCTATGGTATGGGAAGGCAGCCTGGAGCATCACGGCACTTGTGCATTTCTGTGGAGCTGGGCCGAGCTCATTCAGTGCTGTCCATCCTGCAGCAAGTTGGCAGAGATGAAGAAGTACCAGTGCAAAGGAACAGAAGTAAGATTCCATTTCTTCCACATGACTTTTTTCTTCGGTTTTTATAGTGTATTTCTTTCTTTTAAAGCTTCTTTTATTCATTTGTTCATTTTGCTTTTGTATCTTTTCTCACATAGGAAGTTTCTTGGGTAATATCTGCCCCAAGTGATTGCATTCTAGGGTTTGTTCTCAGGAGGGATGGAACAGATTCACAAAGGAAGGTGAGGACAGTGGAGGAACAACATGAGAGATGTGAGGGTTCTAGATCTTGGCCTTGATGCTCACTGGCTTCATCTTATGAGACAAGATTGCAGATGACTTAGACTGGAGGATGAGGGTCCACGTGGTCCCCCTTCCACCTTCATGGCTGGAGAGCCTTTGTGCCCCTACATGTATCCGGGGCTTATTGTGACATCTGTTTTTACTGTGAGGGTACCAATCTTAGATATTGGGTAGGAAGTTGTGCTCCTTTAGGGGCTTTAGGGAGATTTTTTGCTCCATCTGAAGGAGATTTACAGAGGGATCCTGACTCACATATGTACACGCTGCAAGTCCAAGAAAGGAAGACATAGCTTTACTCTCAGGATAGCAGAAATAAGGGATGGGAAGGTTCTAGAATAAGCTAGTTTACATTTTAAACAAATAAAGCATTGTGTCCTTTCACAAGTGCCTCTTCCCATGAAGAAGCATACGCCTTTTAATTTTAATTTTAATTTCAAAATAAAGCCTAAAAAATGAGTGGAAAGAAACTCGTACTGTATTATTTTGAGATTCCTTCTTCCCCCTCCTCTAACTTTCCTTTCTGCAGTGCCAGATTGAAAGCAGCCCCCCTCAGAAACCCTGTTCCAATACTTTGTGATTGAGCTACCCTCCTGTCCATATTTCAAAACTTTTGAAAGAGAAAACAGAGTAAAAGTTATGCTTTTCTGAGTAGTGCAGAAGAGCAGGCATGCTCTGTAGTGACACATAATGGGAGACTCTACAAGCACCTGTCCCCAGAAGATGCATTTCTTCTGCAGTGCTAGAGGGAATCCAGCCTGTGTTTTGGCCCTGTCTGAAATGTTGTCTTTTAATTGTGTGTGTGTGTTCAGGCCTGCTCCTAGGACTGGGTCCCCACCCTTGGGGCACAGCTGCAGAAGGGTTGCCCGGACTACTGCTCTCAAAAGAAGAGAAACAGGTGAACAGATTCTAATAGTTTCTGTTACAGTGCAGAAAGTGTAGGCAGCGTCTCTTTCCCTTGAGATTTGTCTAAAGGGTTGAGAAGCACTGAGTTTAGCTACCCCCAAATATGTTTGCTTATATTTAAGGACTGTCCCATCTCTTGGCAGGAAGTATCGCAGTGACAGTGATGGGCGGAATGTCTTCTGAACTTCTTGCGCTGTGTATTTGTCTCTGAACATCTTCTTGCCTGTCAGAGCCAGCCTCTTACCCTGTGTGTCATTAGCAGCTATGCTGGGAGATGATTATTTCTCCATCATATTTATAATTTAGCTTCCACTTTTGATTCTAAATTCAGAAATACACCGCCTCTGGCCACAAACAAAGAAGAATAATGATTGTCAATGGTTCTGGGACAGCCCAGCAGTATATCAAACCAGTGTGCGGGATGTGGGTAGTTAAGGGTTAGGAGTTGGGGAGTGCTGGGGAGAGAGAGAGTCATGAGTGCTGTGTTTTCTTAGGGCTTTAGATCAGCTTTTCCACAGAAATGGAAAGCAAACCACACACGCAATTGTATTTTCAGAAGCCACAATAGAAGCGTAAAAATAGCTGAAATTAATTTTTAATTGCGTTATATTTGTTCTAATATGTCCAAGCACATGTAACCAATATAAGAAGTTAGTTTTTTATCTTTCTTTCTTAGTTTTTTATTTCTTTATTTTTTCCGTTTTCTTTTTCTTTCTTTCTTTTTGTGATTTACGTCTTTATAATCCAATGTGTTTCACACTTTCCACTCATCTTAATTCAGGCTAGCCACATTTTAAGTGTTGTGTAGTGACATGTAGCTATTGGCTACTGTATTAGACATCAATGTTCTTAAACACATATATTTTGTCAGAAGACTTAGAGAAAGTTGCATTTGATTTTTAAATGGTATATGGATGGTGATGATGACTGTGTGCATGTGTGTGGTGTTTAATATAACAGCAAAATGGGAATATATTCGTGTAGTCATGTCTCAGACTTGGAGGTGAGGGGACAACTGGGGACTTTAGAAACTGCTTCGTCTGCTGAGCACCTCACTGGTATAGACTCTATTTGTCAAAGTGGGATGCTGCCTCCCTCCCTCCCTCCCTCCTTTCTGTTCTTATTCCCCCTATGTTACTTCTTCCTCCCTCTCTGCCCCTAACAATTGCCTTTTGCAGAGGTGGAGCCCAGGTAGGAGCGAGGGACAGGAGCATTTTTACACCATTAATCTAAATTAAGAATCCCTAAGGGACCATCTTTAACTGGCCTTCAGAGGAAGACCAGATTGCTGGTGGGAGAATCCATAGGAGGGAGAGGAAGAGAGAGGAAAGTAGGAGGGGAGGGTAACAGGAGGGGAGGGAGGGGAGACATGACCAGGAGGGGGCAACAAGCACCTTCAAGTCCCTTCCTTCTTGGGCACAAGAAGAGAGCCAGGGAACCAGATCCAGGCAGCCGCCTCACAAGGACAACAAAGTTTTTGTAGCTTAGAGGCCACCACCCCCACAGCTTCTCCTGGTGTTCAGAGCTTCTTCTGGTGCTCAGAGCTCCTCCTGGTACTCAGAGCTTCTCCTGGAATTCAGTGCTTTGTGGGCTGCCCATGGCTGTGTGTGTGTGTGTGTGTGTGTGTGTGTGTGTGTGTGTGTGTGATTTCTGGTGGTTTTGTATAATCTAGTTATCCAGGTGGGCTTAATTCTGAGAACAGGTATGTGTGGCCTGTTCATTTTTCAGTATTGACGTACTGTAATGGACATGAAGGATGAGAGGTTTGACACGTCCCCTGATAGGCAGACAGGAGGAGGGGCTAGAAATAGGGATTGAAGACAAGGCAACAAAGGTGTAAAATCCTGATGGGATTTTTCTCTTCACTGAAGATCACTGGATCAGTCTCACAAGTTCGAGGTTAGATCGGGACATGCTTATCCCAAAGTTGTGGGCCTGACAACCTCTCTGTCTTTAGGTTCAAACTGAACAACCCTAAATTAAGGGAGGAAGACCCCTCAAGTGTCCATAAAACCCCCAGCCCTAAGGAGAGACCAAGCCACAGGCCCTGACTTTTCCCTCTGCAAAGGGCCCTCTTGCTGCATGTTCGTTGTGTTTTTCCTTACCCTGAAATGAAAGCCTTTTTGTCACAGGCTGATTCTGTCTGCTGTGTCCAAGACTTTATCTACTGCCACCTGCTGTGCTCAAGATTTCTGCTGCCTTTTAATTCTTCCAGTGGCAGAGGAAATGGACCCCATCAAGACCTTAGACGGTAACTGAAATCTAGGCTGAGGGCCAGAAGAGCACTGACTAGCCTAGGAGCTGGCCTGAGAGGAAAGATGTAAACTAATGTATGTTAAACTTGCTGCAGCACGAAGCACTTTATAATTGCTTGTTTTCTTCTCACCGGGAGCCTGAAAGTTAGAGATGCAGCTGATGCCTTTATAGAGGAAGAAGCTGAGCCCGAAGAGCTTGAGCCTGGCTTATTACAAATCTGAATAAAATCTTAACTCTGATTTCAAAGCTGCTGCTGTGTTCTTAACATTGTAATCTATATGCATACCATATAATAGGTGTATTTTCCATTGGAGTTCAGCCAGAGCAGCAGAAGCAATCATCCATATGTATGAATGCAAATATGAGTAGGTGGTAAATATTTGTTACGGGAATTGTCTCTGCCACCTTTGGGAGGCTGGCTAAGCACTATGGGTAAGGCTGTTGTCCTCACATCTGATAGTGGAGCTCAGTGTCCTCCGGGCATATGTCCTCATAAAGGAAAGATCATGAGCATGCATTCAACAAACACAGGGTGCAACCCCAGGGAGACAAACTGAGCCCCAGTTCTGTTCTTGTTGCTGCTGACCTTGCTGATAAAACACCCTGTAGCAGTTTTGTGCTTCACTGTGGTACTAAAAACACACAGGTGACCCAGTCCTCACTCAGAGAGCCTGAGGGAGGATCCAGCAGGAGCCAGAGTGATCCCCCCACTATGTGGCCTTGGCAGCCCTGAGCTGAATCAGCTTCAGCAATGCAGTGTTGATCACAACACAGCTGTTGCTTTTTTTTTTTTTTAATGTCATCTTTTCCTAAGAAATCTCCAGGTGGCCCAGCTTAACTGAAAACACACAAGAGAAGGGATTCTGGAAAATGTGGTTGAGCCTATACACACGGATGCATTACAAAGCTATGGTGGGCAGTCAATAAAGATTTTAATGAATGGTGTAGTGTTTCTCTTGGAAGTTCTTGAAGAGATGGAATACTTTATCCTGGCCCGGCTTTTAACATATCAAACAAGTTCAAAGATGTCGCTGAGTTCTTTGAGTCTTGTTTTCCTCATTTGTAAAGCTCCAAGAAAAAAAAAATCCCTGCCCAGCCTGCTGAACATAATTTTTGCAAAATCAGTTGAGATAATCTAAACAGGAGTGTAAAACAAACATGCAGCAGTACCGCGTTATTTTAATTGCTGTTGCCAATAATTCAGTTCTTAAATGAGTCACACAAGAGATTAATAGTTCCTCACCAGTTTGCCATGTGCATACCCAGAAAGATTAAGTTAGAGGAAATGCGTAGGAATGCTGCCAGCAATACCATGGATTACTCTGCAGAAGGAAGTCATAACTGTCATTCAAGGAAAGAATCCATTTTCATATTGTACTTTAATTCTGGGCTGAATGACTTAAAGTGACAAGCATGTGACTGGAACTGTTGGTGACTTTGGGTGCTGAGGAGCAGTGTCCCTTCCTTACGTGGAAGTTGTGGGCAGTGGATGAGGTTTCTGTCCTATAAATCTGGGCCTGCATTTCATAACAGCCAAACTTGCTCATCAGGATGAAGAAATCCCTGCGGAAGCTCTTGGTGAAGATGGCGTAGAGGAAAGGATTGGCACACGAATTGATGGGGTAGAACAGAACCAGGAGGATCTTGGCCTTGGACACAGTGATGAGGGGCACTTTGAGTGAGGCAGAAATGGCAAAGAAAGAAATGGGGGCCATGCACAGAAAGTCAGTGAAGATGAGTACGGCCATGCGCTTGGCAATCTTGGTGTCGCTTGATGAAGACATGATGTTAGGATTCCTCACTGCGAGGTAGATGTGGGTGTAGCAGGCACAGATGACCACAAAGGCCAGGACATTGAGTACAAGGAGGACCATAATATATAGCTGCGAAAAAGGGCTGTCAATATCCATGGGTAGGCAGATGCTCACCTTCATGTAGCTACTGACACCAAAGATGGGGAAGAGCGCAGCTGCAGAGGCAAAGATCCAGCCCAGCACCATGATGCTGGCAGCATGGCGGAGCAGCACCTTGCATTCCAGTTGCATGGCATGAGTGATGGTATGCCATCTTTCCAGGGTGATGGCTGTCAGTGTGTAGATTGATAGTTCACTGGCGAAGACGGTGAAAAACCCAGCAGCACCACAGCCCACTCCTGTTTGCCAGTCAATGGCGTAATTGTGGTATTGGCTCTTGGTATGGATATCAACTGATGCTATAAGTAGCAAGTAAATTCCAATGCAGAGATCAGCGAAGGCAAGGTTACACATAAGGAACCGGGGCACAGTTAGTTTATACTGGCTTGTAGTCAGGATCACCAGCACTGTGGTGTTCCCAGTGATGGCCAGAATGCTGATAAACCATATCAAGACTCTGAGGATGGTGTATCCCATGATATCTTCACATGGATTGAATGCATCTGGCTTTGGGGAGCAGGTCACATCAACAACTTCATTACACAAGTCATAGTCAAATTCGTTATACATCATGTCATATCCTTTTTCATAACTGGGCTCATCATATATCAGAGAGACTCTCTGATCCTTAGCCTGAGTCATGCCGTCAATGTCTTGTCTTAAAATAGATTTGTTGCAAAGTGGATGAAGGTCAGAGCTAAAAAAATACAAAAAGAAATAGAATCAACATCTTGGGCATATAATGGCAAATATATTACCATCTTTGTATAGGGTAGATATAATAGGGTTTCTTCCTGAGATTGTTTTTCTTTCCAACATCTTGTCTGCCCTTGAGGCTGACTTGTGGGTTAATGCTGATTACTGTAAACGAACAGAACATTGTGTGTGTGTGTGTGTGTGTGTGTGTATATTCCTAGAGTCGGATGGCCCACAGGTGAAACCATCTGGCCACAATCTGAATGTGGGAAGGAAGGCGCCTCGGACTAGCTAACCCTTTCTGTTAAGTGCAGATAATTTATAGACTTGATATTATCTCCACTTCTCTCCTTTCCCCGTCTCCATTGAGGTATCATCTAGCCTGCCTGGGAGGATATCCTCCTGTTTCTCTAGTCTAATCATTGTAAGATTATGTTCTCTGACATGAATGAGAGCTTACTTGCTAGTTTTATCTGCACAAGCCAGAGTATCAGAGTCTGTAGTTAATTCTCAGGCACCCTCATCCTTTGGCTCTCGGCTTCTCAGGCTATTGAGAGGCCAGCTAATTTTCCTGAAATGCTGCCCAGGATCATGGGCTTTATCATCTTACTTTTCAGAGGTGACAGTAGGTCTTAGGCATTTGTTTGCTCCATGGAATGAGCCTAGTTCTCTCACAGGAAATAATTCCCTAGTGGGTGGCTGGCCAAGCAAATATAAATTTTAAAGGGGCCTCGTTTGTTCCCAGGCTGTAATATCCTCTGGTAGCCACCGAATATTCTCAGAGCACTTGTCTATCCTCCCCCCTGCTCTGCCTTTAACCCTAAATATATAAGAGACCTTGTCAGCATGATAGAGGTACGTACAGAAAGAATGGAATAGAACCCAGGAAGTAAATATTCAGTCTACGAGTGTATGTATAAATATTCTACTAAGAAGCGATACTTCTGTGTTTAACCAGGGTCACTTTTTTCGAATGGGAAGAATTTTGGGTGGAAAAAAGAAATAAAACATACACTTTTACTCTTCTTCCTTTCCCATTCAAGGGGAAAGTTCACAGCAATGTTAAATGACCACATTTCCTCAAATTTAACACAGCTTCAGACAGCAGGGAAGTGAGAATGCATTAAAGTCCCTTGGAAACTCCCAGAAAAAGAGGCAGGTCACCGTGGGAGGATCAGCCTTCATTTGATTCTAAAGGACTGTGTGTGTGTCCAGTGTCATGGACTGCACTTTCCTGTCACCCCCGTGAGAAGGGGCACTGTGGAGAACCCTGCTTGCTTTTCTCTCACCCCTGGGAAACAATCTAACTGGCCAGAAGTAATTTTGACCTTAGCAATTCTGTTTCCCTTTTTCTTTTCTGGAGTATTGTCTTTTATTTTAGAAAGTGGTAAAACTTGTCAAATCTGCCATCACTACACTAATGAGGACACTTAACATACATAACTGAAAGTGGCTGGACTGGAAATCCAGGCAACCTAAGAATTTAGTTAGTGACCGAAAGTGAGGCAAACTTCAGCAGCGGTGTAGAGGGGACCCAAGGGTACTTAGTTCAATTTCTGTCTCTGGGTTAGCTGCAGCCCAGCTGTAGAGCAGAAGCTAAGTTGGTATGTGTGGACTTCCATCTGGCTCTGTGAAATGGGAGCTGACTGCACGACGTAGAGAAAGTCTTCTCGTCTATGGGTTATTGGCTTTTGTGATGAAGATTCTTATTGCTGGTGCTACTTCCAACCTACTGAACAGTGAGGTCTCCTTTTCCTGAAAGAGAGGTCACCAGCTGATGCAAGGTACTTATGTAGCTCAAGATAACAGCTGAAGGAAAGCCGAGGAAAATGATGTTGCCTTGTAGTATTTCAGCAAATCCTAAGTAGTAGGATAAAGGATGAGGAGTTAGCATACTGACAATTTAAAAGTGGCACTTGAGGACTCCAGCCATTGGTGACCAGTTGCTTAGTAGATGGCACCACAAAGTCCCGCAGAGCCAGAGCTCTGGAACCAGGTGGGGCTGAGGCTTTGAGGCTTCCTTTGGTCAGTGCTGATGCAGTTTTCGGAGGCACATTGCCTTCTTTTGTCATAAGGAAGTGACGCAACAAGGGCAACGATTCCCGTCTACACTGCTAGCAATAAAAGCAAAGTGTGGTACAGTGTGTGGCAGAGGCTGTCTGCTCTGTCAGCAGCGTGAACCAGCTGATGGTGGTCACTGAGTTCTCGCTGGGGTCTAGGCCTGGGAGCATGTGACATGGTGCATCAGTTTAAAATACAGTTGTAAGGGAATGACCTAAAATTAAGAAAACTTAGAGAACAGAAGAGAAACAAAGTAAGCTGAGTATAGAAAATGTCTGACTCAGCGACAATTAAGGGGTGTGGTTGACTCAGCATTTCAACAGGGGTCCAGGAGGGCCATTAACCTGGACCTCATGGTATTATGGGGCTTGTATTTATATTTTAGGCATTATTTCTGAATGAGGACCCAAAGAATAATTCCATCAAACAGCTTAGAAGACAAGTCTTTTTTACCAAACCTCCCTTCACTTGGTACATAATGAAATGACAATAGAATACATCTTCTAAACAGCACAACCATTTTGTATTTGTGTGTGTGTGTGAATCTGTTAGGTGGAAAAAATCTAAATGCCCCATAGTGGAAGACATGTGGGTCCCTTCCTTGGTGTACCCCTACAGGCCTTTATGAATGTTAGAGTAGGGACATAGAAGGTATGAAGATCACATGACCTGGAAGGCCCAGAGAAAGCTTTATGAAATGGAAAACTTAAGGAAAACCTAAGGTTTCTGAAAGAAAGAGAGAGAGAGAAACACACACACACACACACACACACACACACACACACACACACAGAGAGAGAGAGAGAGAGAGAGAGAGAGAGAGAGAGAGAGAGAGAGAGAGAGAGAGAGAGAGAAGGGGGGCCCTAAGGCTTTGTTCATGTAACCAGGAGTTGGTAAGGTCAGAGGTCTCTTTCCTGTGCTTGCCTGGCATAGGGCCATAGAGCACACCAGCAGCCACTCTCACAGTGATCTTACCATCGTTTGATATTTCTCCCAAGGCTGCTCAATTGCAGGGTCTTTGCCATAGATTGGCTAGAAGAATTCTTATCTGGAATGTAAACAAGGCAAGCCATTTCCCCCAGCATGGGCCCTCGAGAGCTCTAGTTATCAGGAAGATGCTCTCCAGCTGTTGAGCGGAGCTATGGGATTTTCCTAAACCTGATAGTTTCCCAGGGATGTTCACGAACTCTGAAAAGCAGCCCCTTTCTTCTGGTTCTTCGCGCAGGTCTAAGTACTTTCCATTGCTTTAAGCATGGTAGGGTGTGGACTGTCTCGATGCTCTTTTTCTTGCCTTTCGTTTGACTCGAGCAAGTGAGTTAGCCGCTCTAGCTCGGTATATGTTAAAGGCTGGCTAACTGATAAGAGTGCATTCAACAGTAAAAATATGCGGCTGGGGCGGGGAGGCTGCCTCAGTGTACTAACTTAGGAACATGTGAAAGGCCTCATTCAGCGGAGTGAGACTATTTGGGATGGCTCCCATTGGTGGGTTCAGGGGAAGATGAGAGCTTTGAGAACACTTCTTATTTCCAACAGACCTCATGTCTGGAATGTATGGACTCCCTGTTCAAAACTGCCTCGTCTCTTCCTTTTCCAGATTATTGCAATATGATTATTGCAATAAAAGAGTTACCCCTGGGACTCAGCTCTGTTTGGTTATCCTGTTTAAATCTGTGCTTCTGTAAAGGCCACTGCTGACAGATGTCTCAGTCTTCATCCTCTCTGTGAGTTGCTCAAGTTTGCTGCTGCCTCTGAGTGGCTTCATGTACTTGGGATGTATTATAGACATGAACACCCTTTCTGGTGGGCAGTTGTGTTTCGCTTCTCCAAAACTGACTTTGCTGTTGCTAGGATGGGACATTTATGAGGTGTAGAGTTTGACACTCAAAAGGAAATTCACATTGAAACAAAGGAAAGGGCGAAAGCTAAGTATCAATATAAGTCAGAGAGTCATGCTGGGAGCTTTTTACGTTTTTTTATTTAATATTTGGTAGATGTGCCACTGTATGATACATCTCTCTTTTCTCTGGGATCATTTTTTCAAAGACCTACTCTCAGCCTACACAAACCCGAATCTTTGATGCAGAACATCCCTCACTCAGGTCTTCAGTCAGGCCCTCTCTCCCTGTGTGTAGATGTTGCCAATATGTACTGGTTCCCACTGCACTGTGAGAAGGCCCAAGCCAGCCTTCAGGGATGGCCAGAGAAGACTCACATTTGCCGCCTCCAGTTTGCAAAGGCACAACAGTGGCTGGGGTAGGTGAGGCTGGCTTCCACGAGGGCAACAAACTTTTCCAGATTCGGAAGCTTTTTCAAGCTGTAAGTTGCCCTGGCCCTCAACTTCTTCAGATGTCCTAAGCCACGGCTCGGCAAGGAATGGACCTTTGTCCTTGAGATGTCTCTATAAGGAGAAAAGGTAAAGAAAATATACCATGATCATCTTGGGTTGAAAGTTTTCTGTTTCCAGCTGATAGACAAAATATCAGACATTCTAGTAAGGTGAATTTCTTCCAGGGCTCAGAAAGGAGACTTCAGCTTAGCAGCACACATGGGCCAGGTCAACATGTGGCTTAGATGTTTGAGCTGCACAGGAGGAGTTCTGGCTGGTCCTGATGGGAGGAGTTAGCTAGCTAAAAGGCTGCCCGTCTAACTGGACAAACTGGCACTCTGCCTAGTTTGGGCTTCATCCTTGCAGATGAGGGGTATAAGCTGCCATCTCTCTTCTGCAGTTGATTTGTGCCTGACTGAGATTGAAACCATTTTCCTTCGCTGTGAGGCTAGCTATAAAAACATCTCTGGTGAACTGTGGCAGAGTCTGTGGCCTGAATTACAGAAAATGACGAGAAAGGAGCATGACATACAGGACAGAGGAGGCTGGCAGCCAGTAGAGGCACCCTCAGCCTGACGTCCAGGTGGCAGGCAGAGAGTGGATATGAACTTGGTTTTCATCTAAGACTTACCTGCATATGTAACCTGCCCCTGTGTCTATTGGATTTATGACTTTGGTCAAAGCACGTGTTTTCTATGTCTCAATTTCCTCAGCCACAAAGTGAGAGTATTGGAAATCATATCTACTCAGAGTGAAATAATATATAGACAATATTTAATACCTGGCAGTTATTAGGACTAAACATCATGCCCAGCATACACATGCCTACTCACACAGAGGTAGCTTTGTAAGAGTGTCTCTGCCTGGGGAAGCCAGCAGAGAGCTGATAGGATCTGGTACAATGGACCATTTAACTTGGTTCCTATTCCTAGGAGAGAAGCCTCTGAGTCCCATCCCTCCTGGTTGCCACACTAGTGATGGCAGTATACTGCGAGTATCAGCCCTGGCAGTGTAACCTTCAAAATCAAGGTCAGCTGGCAAGAGCAAGGAGATATAAGTGGTGCCATCTTGGCCTTGGAGACAGCATGCTCGGTTGTGAGAGGGTGTTCCTGATGGGGGTGGTAGAAAGTCATGGTCTGGATGGTTCCTTTCAGTAGCTCTAGGGGACCCTTGGATAGACTCAAGGAAGAATCTTTTGTGGTTGATTTTCTCTGTAAGTCAAAGCTGTAGACAGTCCAAGCAACAAAACTCAAAGTGTGACTATAGCATGACTGCCCCATATGCTCTCATAGCCTGGTGAAAACTGCATTCTCAAAGTCTTTCCCCCCACTCCCTAGTCATCCTCTTGCTCAAAAAATTTATCGTGGATGCTATTGTCCAGTGAGACTTCTTTGACCCCTGTCACCTCTCTTTTCCATCTAAACTTAAATTGCTTGTCTGTATATGATGTCACTAGCTCCATATATTACCCATCTGTCTCTTAATTCTCATAGAGACAGTGCTTACCAAGACCACCTCAGGGCTCCCACTATCTTGAGTTCATAATTGTCCTGCGAATGTGAAGCATTTCTTTTTCCTGAAATGCTCTATCTTGTTACCCCATTCTCTTTACTTTCTTCAGACATCTCCTTTAATTTGCATCTAATTTTAAAAGTTCATTTTATTTTCTGTCATTTACATATTAGTATGTATCCCTATGTACGCCTGTTCCCTGAGTTTTACACTATCAGATATATGGCTGTGGCTTCTGAATGCGGCGTATGTCAGCTAAGTTTTCCAGCAAGACATATTCTCCACTGGGTCCCATGATTTTGACAACTTGCATGAGCATCAAAATTGGACTTGCTTTTCTTGCAAGCATGTTCCTTTTATTACCCACTTCAGTGTGTTTCCCCTATAGTGTTCCCCTATTATTCAAGATAGAAACCCGAGAGCTCTCCTTGATTCTCTCCTCTTCTGCACTTGGACATCAGTCTACTGTCTTAGCTGCTGTTTAATTGGTTTTGTTTCTTTAGTGAGGGTCGCTGTGGCCTCAGCATGGACAGATATGATGGACTCATGTCTCATTTTACATGACCATCTACTATTTCCAATGCAATCTTCATACCATAATTTGAGTAAAAATTTTACAATGCCAATCAGATTGTGACCTCAAATTCTTCAACAAGTTGCCATGGTTCTTATGACAAAAGACAAATCATTGAGTATGGTATGCCCGTCCTCTGCTGGTTTATATTGCAGCTACCCCATGCCCTCATCTGTGAGCTATTCTGCATTGCAGTGGGGCAGACCCCTGCCAGGTCTGTCTTTCAAACCTGCATCACCTTGTTCACAGTGCCAGTGGGAGGCTTTGGGAATGGCAAGAAAGCATCTCCATCTTCTGCTCCCTGCCTTAGGCAGCATCTGAATCTCTTCTGAGATTCCAGGAGTCTTTGAGCAGATCTTCCAAAGATCTAACTTCTCTGACTTTCTCTAGTTTGGTGGCTACAGGAAAGTCACCTGTCACTTGCTTGTTAGGCCCTGGGGTTAGAAGTGGGTGTCCACCACTGATGATCTCCAGGCTACTAGATAGTGAGGTACACTGACATTTTCAAAACTAGCCATTGCTTTTAGGCAGTACTCAACTATGTTATACTTTCCCTCTTGATAATTAAATCAAATTTGCTCATTCCAGGTCAAATGCTCTACACATACTGATTCTCCCAACCTCAATTCTATTATTACTGAGAGAAGTACACTACAGTCTCCAGTTGTGATTTTGCATTTAGATGCCTTTTTTTTTTTTTAAAGTTTCTTGCTTTATACTTTCTTGGTTATTTTTAGGTCCATATAAATTTAGAGTTGTTTTCCTTATGATTTTTTCCGTAGCTGCTAATATCTGCATCTTAACTCTGAGACGCCTCTCCTATTTTCCAGTTCCTTCTGACCATCACTTGTTAGGACCTCTGTGGACTGAGGATCTACAGTCACTGAGCTGGTTGGTTTCAGCTGTTAATATGGGAGTAAGGGATAACTAGAGAGCTGTTTTTTTTAAGCATCTATGGGGATGTTTCAGAAGATTTGACTTGAATTAGTAGAGTGTAAGAAAGGTTTGCCTTTGATCAATGTGGGTGCACACGGTCCAGTTGGAGGACCAATCCCCACTGCGTTCCACCTCTGGACATAGCTCATCTTTCTTTCCCTGCTCCTCAGATAGCAGAAGTCCAGATTCACCAGCCTTTGGGCTTGCAGCAGTAACTCTTTGGGCTCTCTGACGTTGGGCTGAAGATTTGAGCTTGGACTATGCCACACTACCAGATACCTTGGTTCTCCCTGCTGCTGATGGCCTTGAGTGCGCTCCTCAGCTTTCACATCCGCGTGAACTGACTCACCGATGAATCTCATCGCATGCATCTGGATGTATCTCTGTTATTGGTTATATGTCTCTGGAGAATTGTGATTAATGCAATCATGATTTGGTTGGTGACATTTTGGTTATTATTTCAAGACAGCCCAGAATAAAACCAACCAACCAACCAACCAACCAACCACTCACTAAAAAACCATAGTGAGTGTTATTCTGGTCAGTCATGTTTTGAGGATTACATGGAACCATGGGGTGGGATTAGAGCTCTGAGCTTTGAAAACCAGAAGAGATTTCAGAATTTATACAAGAGAGAAAAACAACTCATTGCCATCTGTAGTTTTCTGGTCTTGAGTACCTGCAGACTTGCACATAGTAGGTGATCAACAAATTCTGCATCGAATGAACTTGAAAGAAATGTGTGGTGGCCCAGGATTGTGACCTTAGTACTAGAGTGGCTGAATCATGAGGACTGCTGGAGCTCCAAGGGCAGCCTGAGTTATATAGTGAATTCCAGGCCAGCCTAGGCTACAGGGTAAGACGTGTTTTTTTTTTTAAAAAAATCCAAACTCAAACACAAACCAAAGTCATGGTGTGGCAATTAGCAATCTGTTCTGCTACGGACAGCCTACTTTGAAAATTCCCAGCATGTTTTTTATTGCTGGCAGGTAATATTTATCCTTCCACCAAGTAATTCAGAGTGGGTGCTGTTTTGGTTTGTTTTAAGTCTCTCTGTTCTTCATACCTAGCTAAGTGCTAGACACACAGTAGCAGATGTGCTATTGAATGCTCAGTGAGTGAGTGTCTGAGAGTTTTCAATTCTGCCCTAGTTCCTGGTGGCTTGATAAGGTGGCAGGAGTTGTGGGCTGGTTTGGTTAGTCCTTGACTTCTAGCCTGCTTGGGTCAAATGGATATAGTTTTTCATTTTAAAATATAATTTTGGTTAGTGTTTCAACACATGCTGTATTTTGACAATGAACAGTTTTGAAACTTTAGCTGGTTAAAAGTACCAACAGAGACAGACACCACAGGCCTATGGCTGGGTCCTCAGAGATGACGTAATCCTAAATTGTTTCAGCATTGTTAGGATTCTCAGTATTGAGTTACATTGTGGCAAAGGAGAGAGCAGTCGGTAATGCCACTGAGGCAGGGAAGGCAGGAGTTAAATAGTGCTCCCTGCCCCTTTAATAAAGTCGGTTATAGCCACTGCCACAAATTTGATTTGAACAATTTCTATTTTTCCAAGCAAAGATGTTATTACAGGTCAATCATTTCCATAAGTGGGAGCACATTTCTGGTGTATTCTACATTGACAGATGGCTGGAAGACCTCTCTTTCATGATCCCAGGCGGGATAAAAAGGCAATTTACTATCTATAGGACTGTGGGTACACTGGTAATGGAAGAGAATCATTCTTATACAAATAACTCAGTGTTTGAATCTGAACTATCAAATGAATCTGAGCTATAGCCAAATCAATTTGATAAACCATCAGAATATGATTGTACTGGCTCCAGCCTGCAAAGGCAATACATTAAATTTTCCCCACAGGAAACTGTTTCCCAAGGAAACAGCAATTGTTTGATTGCTTTAAAAAAAAACCCAGCTCGAGTGAGTTCAGAATACCGGGTGAAAACTTAGATGGCTGCTGATGTTCAAGGTCAAGACTCCTAAGGGGAATTGAGGATGCTGTGCCTGAGACACAAGGTGGACTAGTCTGCGTGCCCCCGGCTTCCCACAGCCTTTCCTCTTTGTAATCAAACAGCTTAGGCTTGTATGTTCAGAGGCTCACTGTTTTTCATGTAGCTAGAAATTTCACCTTCAGGAAAAAGCAGCCATCGGTTTGGGTGAGCACTCCCAGTTCGCTGAGAAGCTCTTGTGCTTATTATCTGTGAGAGACAAAGGAAAAGGCTGGCGGGGGCTAGAGTGGCCAGGGAGGGGTTGGGGGTCGCGGGGAACATGCCATAGTGGATTCTGTGAAGACTGACCAAGGATTTTTAGTTCTCAACGCTGGCTCTCAAGCGAGGATATTCAGAACTCTTCAGGTCTGCCAGCATCAGGACCACTGATTAGGCCCTCGCTTTGAGATTTGGATCACCTCTCCCTAACTTTTGAGACAGGGTCTCACCTGGTCCAGGCTGCCCTCCAACTTGCAATGCAATTGATGAACTTGAACTTCTGATCCTCTTGCCTCTATCTCTGGCCTCTATTTCTGGAATTCAGCAATTACAAGTGCGTGCCACCATGCCCAATTTCATGAGATGCTGGGAATCAAACCCAGGGCTTTGTACCTGGTAGGCAAGCCGTCTCCTCACTAACCTATGCCCAGAGTCATGAACCAAACATTCTTAGTGTAAGAATTAACAGTCTGTGGTCTAAGAAGCCTCCTTACGATGGTGATGTGCAATCATATTAAAAACCCTGCTGCAGCTCATGAAATGCCACACAGGACTGAGATGCCTCATAACCGTGTTCTATTCCAAGCCCTGCCCTAGACTGACTTAACATGATTTGGCTCCTTCCCAGGATCAACTGCACCCAATGACTGCTTATGTAGAGGCATGCTTCCTTTCATATTTCCAATACAATTTAAGGGCCCATCTTTATTCTAGGGCTCCCTGTGGGACCCACTGATCTGTTATAAATGCTTTGCCATCCAGTTAGCACCCAGCCAGACTGGGCTTCCATAAGTACTTCCCACATACCCAGAGAGCACTATGTAGTGAACCCCTGAACTCAGAACCCTGTAGCACTCTTTCTTGGGGTGGGTGTTGGGAAATTTGACCCAAGACACAGCTAAAGCAGTGGCTTGAACAGTACCTGCTGTGTCGTGGGCATCTGTGCATAACCCTGTTTTTACTCACTTGTTTACAGCCCTGGAGGGAGCTGGTCATCCAAGCAAGCAGCCCATTGGGCAGGTTTAATTGAGTTGCTGCACAACATTGCAGGAGTAGGTAGGAAATGAGATCAGCCATCATCTGCCTGTATCCTGGTTATCAGGCAGAGAGGTGTGAAGGACATTTGGAATAATCCGAAAACCCCAGGAGAGGAAGCTGGAAGTTAAAGTGATAACTTGTCCTTGAAGGGACAGAAGGAAATTAGTAGCTCCATGCTGGGATTTCAGCCAGGTTCTTGCACACATATCCTCATGCATTGCCATGAAAAGTCATGGGGCATGTGGTATATCATTCTTGCTTAATACCCGACAAGGCCTCACTCTTTAGCTCAGGCTGGCCTCAGATTTACTATGTAACTAACCTAGACCAACTACAGCTCATGGAAATCCCCCTGTGTCTGCCTCCAGAGTTCAGGGATTAGAGGTGTGTCATATCGGGCTTCATTATCATGTTGAGTCAATTGAAGTATTTCTTAATTTAGCTGGATTTTCTACAAACTTTCTCCCTATAATTCTGTGCATATATGTATTAGCAGCAGAGGAGATGACAAGACAGTCTTGTTGAGTAAGAGCCCCGCAGAACTGCTTCTGCTGCTGCCCTCTCTCCTTCTGTCTGACTTCACAGGGATGGACGGGAGATATGTATTTTGTGGTGTATGTTAGCATTCTGAGGAGAGACACTGTCATTGACTGGTCTGCATATGCAGCCTCAGCAGATGAGGGCCCTGCCATATTTCTATGTCACTGACCTATGTTCTTAGGACAAGAGGCTGATGGTCATATTTTTTCCCTTATATTTCAGTTTGCCACTAGTTGTAGGGGGTCTGAGAATAACTTCCAGATGTGTTAGTAGATGCATTTATGGTGGAAACACATGGGTGTATGAGGTATCAGGGGTAGTTTATGCCTCGTTATGTGTTGTTTATAGCTACAGTATGACCCTCAGTGGATCACTCTTCTCCCCTGGTCCTGGGTACCTCAGCTGCATAATGAGCCATTTGTGGGTCATATCCAATGCAACATTTTCAGGAGCATACAATAGGTTACTGCTCTACAGATGCAACAAGTTGCTTATTGAAAGCATATCTTTTTTTAAAATTTTTTTTTATTAATTTAATCTTGTTACATCTCAATGGTTATCCCATCCCTTGTATCCTCCCATTCTTCCCTCCCCCCCCCATTTTCCCATTGTTCCCCTCCCCTATGACTGTTCCTGAGGGGGATTACCTCCCCCTATATATGCTCATAGGGTATCAAGTCTCTTCTTGGCAACCTGCTGTCCTTCCTCCGAGTGCCACCAGGTCTCCCCATCCAGGGGACATGGTCAAATGTGAGGCACCAGAGTATGTGAGAAAGTCATATCCCACTCTCCACTCAACTGTGGAGAATGTTCTGACCGTTGGCTAGATCTGGGTAGGGGCTTAAAGTTTACCTCCTGTATTGTCCTTGGCTGGTGCCTTAGTTTGAGCGGGACCCCTGGGCCCAAATCTGTCTACCATAATGTTCTACTTGTAGGTTTCTAGGACCCTCTGGATCCTTCTACTTTGCTATTCTCCCATGCTTCTCTCATTTAAAGTCCCAATAGGATGTCCTCCCCTCTGTCCCAGTTGAAAGCATATGTTACTGTTGACATATTCTGCCATGAACAGAGAGCAGCGCCCACATGGAAACATCCAAAGCACTCAGGACTTTAGCTAAGTGAAATGGAAAAACTTCTACTCATCCACAGACCATCAGAAGTACTTCATCAGAAAGTCCACTTGTTTTCCAAGAACTCTTAGAACAGAAACCCTTAAGCATTATGGGTTCTAAACACTCCATGTCCTTGGACACTTGGACTACACTTCTGCCACTCTCCACTGTGTCCTACACTACACGTCATACCGAGCATCATAATCTAATACATAAGCTGTGTAAGTATTATCTGACTCTCCTTCCAATGAAGTACTTTTGATTTTCCATGCTATACCAAGGCTGTGCTCTTTAAAATATAACAAGTGAAAGTTATACATGCATGCATGCATATGCCTATGGACATATCTGTGGGCAGATGCCTTTAAGTCTCAGACAGCAAATAAATACCACTGGTTTTTTTTTTCTGTGTTTTAAATGAGAAATACAAGGCTTAGAGAGGGAAAGGGCTGAATTTAAAGCAGCACTGTATGCTTTGACACCTCTGCTTGAATCAGGCTAGCGTTTCTTGTTTGCTCATGTTGCCCACCTCAGCTCAGGCACTTTGGATTAATGTTTAAATTTAGTCAAGGTGATAAATATTTCTTAACATAGACTTTTCTCTTTTCAAAGGGTAGAGCGAACCCCTTGTCATCAATAATAGACATTTGTGGAGCTGCTGTCCTGCCATATAGAATGTGATTTTGGATATATGAAGATTCTAACAGAAAAGAGAACACAAGCCAGTTGTGAGGAGATAAGCGACTGAGTAGGCATGGAAGCCTATGGTGACTGGCAAATAAGAAAACAGAAATGTGCCTTAGGTGTGGTATAGGTACATTTGTTTGTTTGCTAGACTCCCTGCACCTCTTTTCTTCCTTTTATTTGCCTTTCTTACCAAAGAGCAATCTCTAGTTAATTCAGTGGGGCTTGCTTACAGCCAGGGCAGCACATTAATAAAGACCTTTGGTAATTGTGACAGAGTCCCCCTCTACTCCACACCCACAAAGCACTGGGAATCACAGGGGGAAGTCACTGGTGGCTGAAGGTTTTAGAGAGACTTGGAGAGGGGTCAGAATTTAAAAGATCATCAATGAAAGGGGCATGGATAAGAAAAGAAGAGGGCAAAGCCAGTTTTGATGAAATTTAGGGGCGGGGAAGTGCTGGGAGGAGTTCTGATGCAGGAAGTAAGGCACTGATGCATCCCAGTGATCTGAAAAGAGGATCCAAAATTAATGTGCATGTGCGTCACTCTGCACTGAATACATGTATATATGTGCCCTGGGTACTGAAGATAAGGAAGGAGAATCACACTTTTCCCATCAAGGAAGAGACATATCAGAGTGCCTGTCTTTCTCATGAGTCACACCATTTGGCTTGAAATCCCTTCTATAAAACTTGCATTACTTTTGAGTGAGTTGGTTAACTCCTCCAGGTAATGCAGTTTTTCTTTCTTCAAAATGGCAGTAATAGCTCTTACTAGAGAGGGATTTATAAGGATTAAGTGAGAATACATTCTAACCCCTTACAACACTGGCACTCAGGACATGCTCTTTATATGTTATTATCATTGTCACTTTACTGAAAGTCATACTGTAGATCAACCTTAAGTTGTCTCCACAAGTCTTTGCAGGTGTCAGAAACCAGAACTGACCCTGTTTGCCTTCCCTATCTTGGAAGCTTCATTAAGTTGGAGAAAGCTGACTTCTAACTTACATAAGCTAAGGTCTTCTGCAAGGAAACAGTCGGAGTTACTCACAAAATGACTGGCCCAGAGGCTCCCTGGAAAACATCATTAGGCAGTTCTTCCAAATTATTGTTATCGCTTAGATTCCTGGGGATGGAGTTGGAGAAAGAATAAGAAAAAGAAAGCCACATAAATATCCCTGTTATAAGAGCCATTTCCCTCTAAATGGCCTGGGGGAGCGGTCTGGGCTACTCACAGTTCATCTAGCTGGGTTCCGTTGAATGCACAGTTGTGTATTTCTTGAATCCCATTCTTATTCAGCCATCTGAAATAAAAGGCCATTAAAAACTCAATAATGTCAGATTTGGACAATACAGGGCTTTTATAATTGGAAGCACTGGGGCAAGGCCAGATAGCATAGTTAGTGGCATAAATAAGATGCAACCTTTAAGCTCAGAGATGGGATGGAAAGGAGACTGAAGCTGGCTTATTGCATAGACAGCAGTAAACCTTTTGAAGTTTGGATTATGTATGTGTACTATCTGTTCGCCAGAATAACTGAGCTTCACAGGGAAGAACGAATGAACGAAATTTAGTTTTTTAGGGCACACTCTCTATAATGGTCTTATACCTATACCATCTTCTCACACTTCACCCACATAGAGAAAATTCTATAGGAAGATCAATTATTGAACACGTATTTCTAAAACAGAGAAAAAACGGTTTGTGTCACCATTCTGTAAGGTGTGTGCTCTTCACTCATGCTCAGCTGCAGCAGCAGTCTTGGCTGTCATCAAAAAATGATCTAATTAAGTTGTCAGACAACCTGAACATTCTCTAGTGACTCACAAGACCCTGGTTATTGGAGGTCTGTAGAGGTAGCTCTGGGTCAAGGCAGAAAGGAAGAGAAATCAATTACAGCAAGTGTGGGCTTCAGTAGGACCAGCTTGTGCAAGCTGAGCTCTGGGGGAGTTAGGACTCGTGTACACAATTGCGCTCATTGTATTGATGGCAGAGAAGCAGACTTGTTTGGACAGGGGCACCTCAGGCCACCTTTGGCCATCAGCTCTGCCTGTTCTCCTCCTGAGTGGACTTTCAAACATAAACAACTCCCCACATCAGGAGAGCAGCTTCTTTTCCCACACAGGCTCGATGGGTTTACTAAAAACCCTATTCTGAGATGTGACCCAGAGCAGCTACTTTGGGACTCTAGATATTTCTTGGGCTGTAATGAGCATCTAGATATTTAAAAAAATAACAGGCAAACAACCATGTGTCTTTTTCTTCCCTCATTCTGAAAGCCAGTAAACTAAAAGACAAGAAAAGTAAATCCTTTCAAACAACAGTTACCGAGAGGTAGCTTTCTATGACAAGGAAATGACTCTGCGCTCCACCTTGCTCCCCAAACCCTGCTCTCTGCCACCACTACCCTAAAAGGTTTCCCAGAAACAATTAGACTGGAGGCACATCAGCCTGTCCAGGGTGGTGATCGTCATTAGGGCTGGAGTCTCTAACCCTTGAGAAACTTGTTCATGGGGGTTTAAAATCAACCACAACTGTAAACAAGCTTTCTCTACTTAATGGAACAAGAGGCAAGATTAGCTTTGTATAGGTTCTTATAAAATGATGTCACAAGTCTTATTGAAAAAATACAAAATATAGTAGTTAAGTATAATAGTTTTTTCTTTTGTTATATATGTCTATTGTAGAAGCCAGTGTTAGCTACAAGCTAGTTTTTGTTTAGGACTGTGTAGGCCTGTATAGACTCTACCTACTTGCCTATAGACTAGACAATTAATCTCTCCTGAATTAGGCCATTCTTCTAAAAGGCCAACACTAGTTGCTTTCCCCAGCAGACCCTCTCTGCTTTCTGTGCAGAGGTAAGTGAGAAAAGGTATAGAGGTCAAGTGACTGTTTATTACTCATTTTTGAGTCAGTAGCCAAGGGCCTGATAATCTTAGGATGTTTAGAACAAATACACATTTACATTTGTCTTTAGAATGGGACGTTAGAAATTTTGAAGATGCCATGAGGTAAAGAGCTTTTGAGTGCACAGAACCATTTTGTTACATTTCCACCGAGTGCATCGGATGGCTCTCTTAGGAGAAAACATCCCCGTATTAAAGACACCATACTAAGAACAACTGGTGACTTACAGATGCATTGAGTATGGATCTTCTACCTCTATTATCTATGGATTAAGGAGCAGACAAAGTAGAGAAACAGATGTCCTTACAAGCATGAGTTTACCTTTCAGAGACATGTCTGGAAAAAAAAAACCATGACTCTCAAGAGAAAAGTATCCTCTCTTGAAAAGTGGTAGCTAAGGACTCACACATGGCTGGTAAACAAAATGGTGAAGAACAGACAGGTTCTGTATGGCATTTGCTGCTCTAGGCAAAATGTACACAGTAAAGTTCATTTAAAAATCCAAATGATGAGAAATCACACTATGAAGTGAACCCATAACAATTTGTAAAACAGAAAGGTGGAATTCTTTTCTTCCAGGTGTAATTACAAGCAAAGAGTCCCCAACTGTCATTCTGTGCCTCTAAGTTTCATGGATTCCGTGAGCATTTGGATGGCTCCTAATATCCGGTTTTTTGAAAAAAGACCCAAAGTGTAACTTGGATATGAGTAATTGATTTAGAAGCAGGAGGGCCTGAGCTTGACCCCTCAAACCATATTTTTGAAAAGCCAGTATATACCACCATGTTTACGGTACCAGCACTACGGAGGTAGAGGCAGGGCACCTGGCATTTGCTAACCATCCAACTTGGCTTACTAATCTAGTTCTCGTGGGTGGACTGACATGCCTGCTACAAACAGGGAGGATTAGAAAGTAATTCTTTAGTTATACTGAGTGCATTGAAAAACTTCCCCAGAATTCAGAGCGATGAACTCAAGCTCATTAGCAAGTGAGGTTATTCTGCGCATTGGAGACCATCATCATGTGCTCAGCGTGAGAGCTACTTCCTGTGATTACGGGGAAGGAGCCACATCTCCTGAGTCCACCTTCTCCCCCATCATTTTCTTTCAGCAGCAGAAGCCTTGCCAGGCAATAATCATCTTTATTGACACACAAGCTATTCTGTCCTTTGGAGCAGATGCTGCCTCACAGGAGACCATCATTCAAAGAACAATTTTAAATACTTGAATCACACTACAGAATCATGAATTATTAACATGACTCCACATTGTGATTCTGAGATGTAAAAATGAGAGGAAAACACAGAAACCATAGACTGATTTAAACAGTAAAGGGCCAGTGTTAGCAAACACACCAACAAAGGCCTGTTATGAGAAAGATCTAGATCAATAAGTGAAGAAGCAAGTGTTAGGCCATTGGGTCCCCCCCTTCACGCCCCCATTACTTACAGAATCACGCTTTCAAAACTCAGTCCCATGAAGGAATTCCTGGCGATGATGTGGATGTTTGTGTTATCTTGAATGTCTCTAAGAAGAAAGTGCAGACAAATGAGATGTTTGTGTGGGCTCCACCTGTGTAACCATTCCACATTCAGTTTGCTGGCACCAAGTGATCTGCAGCTGGAATAACAACACTTTGATAGAATTTGTGCTCAGAGGATAACAGCTCAAAGTCTGGGCAACAAACGGCCTGTTTATCTGTCATGTGTTAGTTCTTCTTCAAGATGAAATTGCACACCCAGAGAACCTTTTCTCTTTGGAGCATTCCTTAGAGGATGTTACTGCGTTGAGGTTCTTGTCAATATAGCTATTTATTAGCTTTGTTTCCACAGATGGTCTGTGCTCAATAGGATAGACACAGAAACTGATCGGTTACCTGCAGAGCGATCTCTCTATTCATTTTGTTTGTGTCTTCTCCTTCTTTCTCACCTGTTTAGTACATTCTTGGCATGTGTGTGGGTCAGAGGATAGTTTAAGGTCAATCCTCAGGTGCCACCAACCTTTTTCCTGAGACACCATCTGCCACTGGCCTAGATCTAGATGAGCAGGCTAGGTTAGCTGGCCAGCAAATGTCAGGTGCCCTGCCTCAACCTCCATAGTGCTGGGACCTAGCATGGTGGTGCACGCTGGCTTTTCAAAAGTAGGGGCCTGAGGGGTCAAGCTCAGGCCCTAATGCTTATAAATCAATTACTCATATCTGAGTTACCCCTTGGGTCGTTTTCCCTCTTCTTATATATTGCTTCTTTCTATCTTTTTTCTTGAACCATGGAAAAAAGTATTGATTTTTTTCCTTCCCACATTGAAAGATAGAGAAAAAATGTTCTGTTTGTTTTACTCATCCTTCCATCAGACTGATCTCTCGGGCCTTGTGAATACAGAACAGCACAAGTGCTACTAATTGGAAACAGCTCAAGATGTCTAGCGGATTCTCTCTGTTCTCTGTCCTCATCTCCTTATACCCCTCCTGACCCTTTCCTTTGGGATTTGCCTGGGTTATTACCAGTTCACTATTAGAAATAAAGTTCTTTTTTTCCTTTCTTTCCTTTCCTTTCCCTTTTCTCTCCCTTCTTCTTTACTCCATCTCCTGGATCCTTTGGTCCAACAGTATCCATTAGTCTAGAAATAAGGGGAAATGATGGAGGAATATGGGGCGTTCCAGGGAGCCAGTAATTAAGCGTCCGTGTGAAGAAAACTATGATCTGGTTCTAAGGTTGTTTCTTGCTGCAGACCCTGTTAACTTCATTCAGACAGAACTTTGCCACCACCCCCTCCCCTTGCTGTTTGTCTTCCTCCTCCTGCTCTGCTAGAGACATTCATTTGGAAAATGTACCTTGTGATGGTAATTAGGGGCCCAGAATGCCACAAGTAGCCCGCAGCCAGGGACCAACCAATCATAGGCTGAAATTAGGGTAAGTGTGAACCAAGCCATTCATTTGTTCTTTGTAGTGTATCATCTCAGACATTTGTTATAAAGATGGAGGGCTGATTGGCATTCTATCAATAAAACTTACAACAGAACCTTTTGAAGAGACTGAATCTTGTGAACGGCTGGCAGGTGCTTAATGCCTGTGTTGGATATTAACCTAGAGAGAGACAAAGTCAGAGTGAGAAGAGATGAAGCTGTAATGTAAACATTTGTCAGAGCCTGAACTTGTCAAATTCAAAATACCAACTGTGAACTGTCAGGGAAAAAAAAACTATCAGAGCACTCACAATATAGATTATACTTTTATTATCTGTTTTATGTTTTAAGAATCTAACCAGGATCTAATCAGCTATTGATTCCTTGGGACAATTCTTTTTATAAGGTGGAGATATTCTACTATGATTCATATATTGTTTTATTTTTGAACACTGATAACTTAGCACCATTCAAAAGTAACTAACGATGAGATAACAAAATTTCCCTAGTTGCCACCATTTCCAAGCCTTGGCATACTTGATGGGGAAGTCCTATTTCCCCTTTCAAGGAAGTTCTGTTGGCGTTACAGTGTGAGAGTGCACATTCTTTGACTTCAGGGCACACAAGCAACCTAAGCAGGGTCCATTTGAAAGTGGTCGCTGTTGGTTGGAGACAAGTTTTTATGAGTGGAGAGATTGTTTAAAAATCCCTACATCTCATGACAGCAGACCTGCCCTGGACCCTTCCTAGTGCTCAGTTTTCTTGGGAATCAAAGCCTGAGAGTCTGAGATGAAGGCTGCCTGTGGCTAATGCAATGGGCACTGTAGATCCAGAGCACCGAGGCAGGAAGCATGGAGCAGGGGAGCAGGAAGCTAGTCAGTGCCAGGGCTAGTAATGGTGTCAACCACTTCTACTGGTGCAGGTTTCGTAATCTCGAGGGCCTGAGTTAGGAGATCTATAGAACATATATCAGAATTATTGCTCTGAAGGAAGAGTGTGCAGCGAGGAAAGGGGTTCTTATTTCCTAATGGTCAAAGATGGTACCATGTTCCTGATGCCTGCTTCTAGCTCAGATATTGATGAGTACCCAGTGGGTTTTGCGTGGGTACCTTTTACCATAGTGCAGATGATCCTCTGGAGTAGAGAGTAAGAGGAAATGCCGGGTGAGCTGGTGGTGTGTGGCTGCACCTTCAGTAAGCTGGTGGCATTACCGTGGAAGTGGTGCTAGCTGTCTAGTGACACATGGAAACCATCAGGCACATCACATTTTAGGATTTATCTACAGTGAGTTACTCAAAAATCTTTCCAGTAAGCTAAGCTCTATGTCCATTTCTTTCTTCTCTGTCTGGCTTAGCTAAGCCACAGTTGGGGCTTGTCCTTTGTATCCCGAAGGACCATATCAAGGTGCACATCACAGTGAAGCATCGAAGTTCTGGATTCATTTTTGCTGTTTTGCTCCTTGTGTCTATATTGAGAGAGTCTTTGGTTTATAGTAGTGGTTCCCTGCTTGTTTTTGTTTTGATCCCAAGTGTGGGATGTAAAATAGACATGTGTAAGGGTGTGTGGTGTTTTTCTGCTGGAAACAGACTTGTGAGAGAACAGGTGATGTTTGTTCACTGGAAGAACAGCCTCTGTGGAGGCATGGTCTTTGCCAACTGATAAACATCACAGTACGGACTCTTAGGGTGTGCGTGTGTACGTATGTATGCATACATACATACAGACACATACTCAAAACAAGAGCTGGGCTTTTTTGGTCATGGCTGTTCATCAATCCACTATAAGACACTCCTAGAGAGAACCACTCCAGTGAATGCTTCCAGGCTCTGGGCTCTGGTTGCTGCTCAGGGTTCCAGCGGCTGCAGTTGCAGTCACCTTCACTGAATTGCTGATTTGCTATTTAACTGGTCTATTGAAATCCTGCCAACTATGCAGTGGAATCACTTCAAGGAACTGAGTCTAAAAGGGTCTATCCTGTTCCTATTAACCTCTTTTCCCTCCTATCTAGGGTAGGTGGGTTACAAGGGAGAGGTAAGCATTAAAGAAGCCCAGATAAAGTAGGTTTGAAAGAGTCCAAAGCCTACAGTTCTCTGAGGCCGTGTTCCCACTTGGCTCCTAATGTTGAACGTAGAACTAATCTTTTAATACTTCCAACAGCATCAGGATGACCTTCTGCTTTTTACAAGACTAATGGGATCATTCATACACTCTCTTGGAGGACTTGTTATGATCTTAATTTTCCTTTAAAAATTAAAAGCTGCATGTGAGGGTACAGGCCTAGAATCCTAATATTTAGGGAGCTGATGCAGGAGAATTGCGATTTGTTGCCAGCCAGGGTTCCATAGTGAGATTCTATCTCAAAATTAATTTTCCATACAGAGAAATGAACACTTTGGCATTCAGGTCAATGAGTGAAAATAAGTACACAGAGGCATGCTGCTACCACCACAACCCAGATACAGTGCTGCCCTGGCTCTTCTGTATTTTCACTTTGCATTTAACCTTTTCCTAACTTCTCGGTCCTAATGACCTGCCATCAGTTTTCTGTAGTTGTAATTTTTTTCTAAAAGTTTATGCTTTCCAAAATAGAATCAGAGAATTAACAACTTTTGAGTCTGGCTGGCTTTTCTTTCAATACTTCCAACATGTGAACCTCAGCATGATGTGTTTGAAGCCCTCCCATGTTGTGTGGTTCAGTGGTTCCTTGCTATTTTTGTTGCTTAGAATTTCTTTGTATGAATGATGTACAATTTGATTATCTATTCCCCAGATGATGTTTCATGACTTTTTGTGGAAAAAATATTGGTTAAATGTATTAATGTTCATATAGTGTATCACACACGTATAAAAGATGCTTTAAATATCTGTGTATGATTGTTGTTTGTCGGATAAGGGAGAGGAGGAAGAGAGAGAGGGAGAGAGGGAGAGAGAGAGAGAGAGAGAGAGAGAGAGAGAGAGAGAGAGAGAGAGAGAGAGAGAGAGAGAGGCTTTTCTTTTTCTTGGGTAAATGCCTTGGAGTGTGATTTCTGGGTCAGATGACAAGCATATGTTTAAATGGAAAACAGTTTAGAAATTAAAAAAAAAGCCAAATGTACCATTTTGCCTTCAAACAGCAGTGTGTGTGTGTGAGTGCCAGTTTCTCTGCATACTTTGGCTATTTGAAAAAGGATATATCTTTTTTTCATACCAAAGTAACATATGCATTTACTATGAGACTAATGAAGACTCTAGAGAGACATTTGCAGAAGAAAGCAAAAATCACCTTATGGCCCAGCATTAGCTTTTGCTAGTATTTGAAATTGGGAGGTTTTTTTCTTCCTTTTTTTATTATTAATTTATTCAAATTACATCTCAGTTGTTAGCCCATCCCTTGTATCCTCCCATTCCTCCCCCCTCCCGCTTCCCCCCCATTCCCCTCCCCTATGTCTGTGACTGAGGGGGACCTCCTCCCCCTGTATATGGGAGTTTCTACCAGAATAGTTTTCACCATTGCTCCCCAATAACCTCTGAGCTTCTATTCAGTGTTGCTGGGAGCACTGATGTAACTTTAAAGACCCACGACTCGACACAGTCCTATTTCATCAGATCTAGCCTTCTCTATTTTTAGATCTCTTCCCACGGTGTTCTTCCAGTATTCTCCCAGTGAAATATCAAAGCAGTGACCATATTTAATATTTTCTGACAGTCTTCCTCTGTGTGTAGGTTTGGAATGCTGCATGTGCTCATAAAATACCGGGTTAATTGCATGATGTTTCTAAAATATTTCTTATTTCTGTCACCAGGAATATATCAAAACTTTAATTTGGTTAATTTGCTTGTCAGGTATTGTTGCTATTTGTGGTAATTAGTCTTAAACAGATGCAGGGAGGTCTGGAGGCCAGTAGTCACAAGACCCTGCATGTGAACTCTGACGTGGAGCAAACACAAGCTAGTTTAATCTCTCCAGGACAGAACTGTGTGGGCTGTGATCAGAAAGGTAGACATCTATCAAACACTTCTTTGTCATTTCACCTCCTCTTGGCCCAACTATTACTCTAAGTGTTGCCATGGCAATGAGATGCTGTTAGATTTAATGCCACAGATGCCTGTCTCAGCTGTACTGAGTGGCTTTTTCTTTTCTGGACTTCTAGGCCACTTTTAAGGTAGTCATGTATAGAATCCTGTTAAGCCATTCTGAGGCCTTGACAAATTAAAAAAAAAAAAAAATGCTTGGGTGTTAGTTCCTGCTTGGTGTAGAACTACCGTTTCTTGTTTCAAGTGTGAACAATTCTAAATATATTTTATATTTTATCTTAGAGGACTGAGCCTGACTGGTAGTCTAGTAATATGTTGCAACATACAGGTTTTGAACATGGTGATAATGCATTCTTGTTAAGAATGCATTCTTTTTTTTTTTTTTTGCATTTTTTTTATTAATTTATTCTTGTTACATCTCAATGTTTATCCCATCCCTTGTATCCTCCCATTCCTCCCCTCCCATTTTCCCATTATTCCCCTCCCCTATGACTGTTCCTGAGGGGGATTACGTCCCCCTATATATTCTCATAGGGTATCAAGTCTCTTCTTGGCTACTTGCTGTCCTTCCTCTGCATTCTTTCTTTCTATTTTTTTCCTTCTTTCTTTTTTCCTGTTTATAGTGCTTGATCTTTACCGAGGACCTCACACATATGACACAGGTTTTCTGCCATTTAATTATACCCTGAGCAGTTTTTTTACTTTCTGTTTTGAGGCAGTGTCTCTAAGCTGCCTAGGCTGATTTTGAACTTGTGTCATAGTACAGAGAAGACTTGAAACTGCCATCTTCTTGCCTTAGCACTCAGAATAGGTGGGATTGTAGACCTGTACCACCAGACCTGACCCTGATATGTTATTGATTTTATATTCCCTCCCTCTCTCTTTCTCACTTATCTATACACTCCCTTTAAGTTTGTATGTATATAAACCACTTGTAAGTAAGCCCTTGCTCACACATTTTTGGATATTCTAGGTTAAGAAAGACACAAACTGGTACTGAATTTCACATTCTTCATAGATTCATAGGTAGTGAATCTCTTTTCTGATATCATGTATGTCTTCAACTGCAGTCTGGTCCTGTTTCTCATCCTTCTTTCTCAGCAAAGCTTTCAGAAAGTATTATCTGTAATACTATTTTTGTTGCCTCTTATCTCATTTATTTGATCTAATCTATTCTAACCTGATTATTCAACCTACATATCTTTACCCTAAAGTACTATGTATCTCACATTTACAAACCCACCAAGTTTCAAATCTAAGGAATATTCAAGTTTTTATTTATTTTTTTTAGAACATCCTAGATCATCCAGTGCTCTTTGTCACTCTCTCCTTCCATTTCTGTTATGTCACACTTGCTTTTTTTCCTTTTCTTGAGTACTCCATTTGTTTGTGTCACTTCCTTCTTTTCTTATATTTGTTTGAAAAGCCTTTGTCTTCTTCAATAGTCCCAGCTAAATAGATTTTGTTTCCTGTTGCTTTCTGATTGAGATTAAGGTGAGTTCAGGGTTCATACCTGTAGCTTTACTTCTCTAGTCTACTATAGATGAGATCTTACTTCCTACTTCTTCCTAAATGGTCCATTATCATTGCTAAATTTGTCCTGCAACAGTCACCTCCATCAAACATTTCTCATCTATCAGTCATTCAATGGAAAACTGATAAAAAAAAAAATTGGCTGCCCCTTCCTTATCTTCCAATAGCTAGCCCATCTCCAAGCCTTCCTAGATTCTAATTCCAAAATGTTTTTTTTTTTGAGCCCACAGAATTTTGTTCACTTCTATTGACACTATTCAAAAACAAGCTACTGCCATGCCCTAGCTTTATTAAATAGTTTTCTTTTGGCCTCACACTTTATCTTGTTCTTTTCCAATCCGTTCTCTATGCAGCATGCAGCACATTCTTCTAAGACACACAAACCAGATTGCTTTGCTCCCTTGCTGTGAAAGGTTTATTATTTCCCATAAGACCCAGGGTGAAATTTATATTCTGTACTACCAACTCTTATGCTTCTGCCTCATGCTGTCTCATCAATGGTGTTCAGCCCCAGTGTCTCTTCCTCTTTGCTGCTCCCTGCCTTTAGGTATTTGCATATGCCTTATCAGAAGGACTCTCACTCATTTTTCACCAGGCCAATTTAAACTTCAGAGTTCAGTTGCAAAGGGAATTTCCAAAGAGAGAAGACCTGAGTGCATATCTAAATTAGGCCACCTAACATAGCTACCTGTGCATGTATGGATAATGCTTCCCCTAAAAGTCAATGGTTATTCAATGAAAACATTCAGTGCCAGGTGTCTGAAATATTCTTGAAAGTTATTGGTCACAGAAGCCTCAAAGGTCCCAAAGCAACACAAGCTATTTCCATTGCTTTTGTTTGCCCACTATAACTAGATGGTAAGATCCTATTGTAAAGATACCACACATTTCATTTTCATTGTAGGGTGTAGAGAAATCAAGCTCTTCATGTGAAAACTTCATCTCTGCTCGCTTGCTTCCACAGACCTAGGAAATGGAATATACATCACTGGTGGAGAAAATCCATCAATGCTATCCCTGCATACTACAGTAGTGACATGCCAGCAAGATGTGCCCACTAGTGCAATAGTGGCACCAAGGTTATGGCAGTAGCTAATCGTTTTTGGATTGAACTTAAGGTTTGGTTCACAGGAAGGAATGCAGGTATAGTACTATAATCCCTGGTCAAAAGCCCATGTCTCAGAAGGTCAAAGGCCCTAGAGAGGAACCCACTACAGGCATTTTGCTAGATGACATGCTGTCAAACTGCCTTCCATAGATTTGTGCTTATACTTCTATATTAATTAGTGCTGCTGTCAGCCTTGTCCAGAGAAAGTTCTCTCTGTGTTGATCAGCAGTTAATGCAGAGACTCAGATCTCATCAAAGAACTGAAAATATATGAGTATTATTAAGTGCTCATCCCTCTATGGTACATTAGTATTAACCTCACTTCCATCCAAGGCTCAGTGGACATTGTAGGAGAGGGAAGAGAGCGAATATAAGCTGAAGAATGGGCAAGAGTGGTGTGAAATGCTGTCTTCTGGATGGGACATGGCTGTTGCACCTATGAACTTACTGTAAAACAAAAGTACTCAATATTCCAATAGTCAGTATCTAATTGGATTTACTGGGTTATTAATTTTAAAAGGAAAAAAAACATGAAAGGATGAGAAGGATGTGTTGGGGGCACCTGGGGGCAGTGTGAAAGGAAGATTCATTGTTTACATATGTGGAATTATAAAAAATAAGCAAAAGATATTCAATTAAAGTAAAAAACAAAAACAAAAAAACCCAAAAAACTAACTAGGCCTCCTGATTTACTTCCAGAACAATTGCATCTTATCTTGTAGCTTTTCTTCTTAGCTGTTCATCAAAATTCCAAAGCAGGGCATATAAGGGTGGCTTAGTGGTTAAGACCGCTTGCTGCTCTTAGAAGTGGACCTGGGTTTGGTTCCCAGCACACAAAGCTGTAACCCACTTCCTGGTCATTTGATGCCTTCTTCTGGCATCTCGCAGGCACAGGGCATATATGTGGTACATAAACACACATTCAGGTAAAATATTCATAAAGCTAAAAATTCCAAAGCATCAGCCAGGTGCAGTGGTACATGCCGTTAATCCCTGCACTCAGGAAGACAGAAGCAGGTGATCTCGGTGAATTTGGAGACAGCCTGGTCTACAAAGTGAGTCCAGGACAACCAAGGCTACACAGAGAAGCCCTCAAAACCACCACCACCACCACCACCACCAACAACAACAACAATGCAAAGCATATATTTTTCAACCACTTTGTGAATGACGTAAGGGCAGGTTCTGTGTTTACCTGGGAAACTTAGCATTTCCACACTGGTTGGGACACAGGCTGTTCTTGATGCTTGCCAATATTTTTTTTGTTGTTTGTTTTTGAGACAGGGTTTCACTGTTTAGTCCTTTCTCTCCTGGAACTCAGTCTGTAGACCAGGCTGGCCTTGAACTCATAGAGATCTGCCTGCCTCTGCATCTTGAGTGCTGTATTTCACTACTAAGCTTATAAGGAGGTCATAGCCTATGTGCTGTCAGTGAATGGGCACATGAGAAATTATGGAATATCTGCATCCACAGAACACACCTGATTTAACATGGTGTTAGCAACTACAGATGATGGTGAGCTGTATGGAGCTGAGAAAGTAAGGAGTCACACTTTTCCAGTGAGGATGACAGGAGAACAAAACATTGTACTACTGTCATGAGCTCCCATCTGCAGACATCCACAGAAGCTCAGTGGAATCTTTGGTCTTCATAGAAAAGAAAATGCACAGTGAAAATGGCTAAAATTATTTCAGTAGTATTGAGTTTAAGACATTTAAAAAGATCTAGTGACCATCTAGCCGGATGGATTATTGGTTATACCTCCGTAGCCAAAACTCTCTATAACCCCAAGATAAGGCAGGAAATGGAGTTCTGATGAGCACTTAGTTTTCAATTCATCCTTTCCCCTCTGATCAATAAATTCACGTCTGATGGAGTCTGGAATTGGGTAATCAGCTAGGAGCTCTATGTCTCAATAGGTTTCCTTTGGTCAAATGATTGTTTGCTGCAAAATTATTTTGATTCACTCAACTGTGGTTTATCTTCTGGAACAGTTAAAGGCCTCAGGGTAAAATGTCAGCAAATTTAAGTTCTGCAAATGGGTCTTTCAAAGAAAAATAACTGGCTTGGAGCTCTCCCCTCCCAATAGCCAGCTTCATAGCCTGAGCTGGTGTTAGTGCCTTTCTATCCCAATTGCACTTAAGCTTTAGGTTACATACTAAAATTGTCTCTCTTTTCAGGATAACTTAGTGGGGTCATTGCACTTGGTAAGAATCATCCCCACTTCTGTCACAGGCTCTTAATGTACACATAATGTACATATACTGTGCACATAATGGCTCACAATGTACTTGACTTTGACAAAAGACCATCCTACAACTCTAAGGCCCCTTCCACTATTGGTACTTTCATAAATCTGCAATGGCACCTATGGATTTCTGTTTATCTCCCTTTAAGTTAACAAAGCCTGTTTGTGCTGAACTGGTATAAGTATCATCCTCACAATAAAGCTTCATTATGCCTCAAAGAGTAAGCCAGACATGATAGCTTTGCTTCAGGGAGTCTGAATGCGAATAAGTTAAGATGAACACAAGCAAAACATTAAAGGAATGTAATAGGCAGAAACTGTATGCTTTTGATCACTAATGTCTTAAATGTTCAAAAGGGTGAGAAAGCAAAGTAAGCTGGTATACATCTAGGAAGAACAGCCAACCAGAGTTCTAGAGAGTCAGGAGCCTCAGTCTGAGTTAAGTGTGGTAATGTGCACAGCTGTGTCATGGGGGCGGGTGCGGGAGCCTGAGCAGTGAAAGAAGGAAGGAAAGGGGAGAGGGAGACTATATCTCAAGAACTTCTGACATCGTTTAGGGAGGTGTAGGTTTGATGGGAAACATAGGAAGCACCTTTAGGATACTAGAAGGAGATGGAGGCTAGAGGATTCTCTGATCAGAGGACATCCCTGTGTTCACTGTCTCGTCACCTCAAGCCTTCATAGTAGTAATCAGGCCAAGTTAATGGGGGTAACTGAAAAACTACAATGAAACCAAATACTTAGCCTACCAAACAGAACAAAGTGAGTCTAGAAAGATGACAAGACACTCCTGATGTCACTTATGCCAACTTCCAATCCAGCATAATACACAGCAAGTGTGAGACTATATGAATCAGCTCTCTTTCAGCTCAGGACATGAGGGAGGGACAGAGCTCAGGCCATAGACTGAACATTACATCAGTGCTTCAGGGAATTTGATTTAGGGAGGGGATGCTGCCAGCTGTTTCGCAACTACTAATTTGGGGTTGGAAATAAATGTTAGCAAGTGAGTGAACTAGAAGTTATAGAATGTGAAAAGAAGGACCAAGTGCATCCAAAAAGAAGCCACTACTTATGAAGGCTGCTAGTGTCATGTTGAGTTTTGTTTTAACTACAAATCTTTCTTAGTGGGGAAATTTGTATATAAGTAATCAATGTGATAAATGATGTGTGCTTTCTGAATCACTGAGTAAAGACTTGTCTGGGTTCAGCATCACAGAACTGTTGTGTTAGACAGAAGAATGTATAAGATGACTTAGTACAAGGAATAAGATCCTAGGCTCAAGGATACTGACCATAGCTAGGTGGATTTCCAATGAATGGATTGACCATGTAAATTTATAGTTTCTCTCTGTAAAATGACTATGCATAAAAAATTGTAAGAGATAGCCAGAAAGTCAGTCTCATTTCCTGCCATCACATTTTATACATTAAAAACTGGGACTAACTCCCATATTCAATTCAAACATGTCTAATCTCCACGGAAACAAGGCTCTGTAGTAAACTCAGGGAGTTTAGTTAGTCCAAGGGCAGCACTTCTAAGAGTTTAGCCCTATGTGGCTACGTGTTGTCTGACCCAGTGCTCCAGGTGAGCAGTGAGCTTCTGCTTTGGGTCAGGGCATGTACCATAGTCTCAATGGAACTGACTGGTACCAGAGAATCTTGGTAGAAAGAAGTCCCACCTTAGCCTCAGGAGTTAGATGAGTTCCTTCCTTTATCCAGAGGAATGAACTTGCTGTGTGACAGAGCTTTGTCTGTTCTTCCTGCACTGAAATTTTTGTGGTCAGGTGCCAGTCTTCTGTTCTAGCTGCCACACTAAGACTCTGTCTTATTTTCTGGAGTCTGGATTACATTTTCCTAACTCTCTAGGGGTGATAACATGCTAATTTCTTGACCTCCATGACACCCAGAGTGGAGCTGGCCACTCCAGAGTTTCCAAAAGCCCTCATTTGCTCTCTGATAGCTGCTTCCTTCTGGTATGCCTCCCTTAATTACCCTTCTACCTGCCTGATTCTGTTTAGTCTCTGAATCTTGTTTTTTAAAAATTGGTATACTATCAGTTACTTAGTTAGTTAGTTTTTGCCAATTTGACGTAAACTATAGTCATCTGGGAAGGATGCTCAACTGAGAAACTGTCTCCCTCGGATTGGTCTGTGGGCATATCTGTAAGGCATTTTCTTGAGTAATGATTGATGTGGGCAGGCCCAGTCAACAGTGGGTGATGCACTCCTGGGCAGGTGGTTCTGGGATGTAGAAGCAAGCAATCTGAGCATGAGGTGAGAGAGCAAGCTAGTAAGCAGCACTTCTCCATGAACTCTGCTTCAAGTTCCCTTATAGGTCTTGTTCAGTTCCTGCCCTGAATTCCCTCAAGAGTGGACTGTGGTGTGGGAGTGTAAGTCAAATAAACCCTTTCCTCCCTGAGTTGATTTTGGTCAGTGTTTTGTCATACCAACAGAAAGTAACTAACACATCATACTAAAGGAAATTACAGCATTGATAAAATTGTAGTTGAGGTATATGACTTACTCATTTCAAGAGCCAAGTGACTTAACTGTGACCTTTTTTTTGTGGTGACAAGTGGCTACTGAAAATAATATTATAAAAAAGATAATTTCAAGTTAGATATTTTTTTATTTCTTTAAGGTCAGAGAATGTATTAACAATGTTGAATGCAACAGCATTAAAAAAATCTATGTTACATAGGGAGCTACAGGAAAAAATGTGTGAGTATATAAAATGCCTAGTTTACGATCCAAAATGCCTTATGTCACCATATGTAAGAAAATGGGGGGGGTGGGGTGGGAAGAATGGGAGGATACAAGGGATGGGATAAACATTGAGATGTAACAAGAATAAATTAATAAAAAAAAAAGAAAAAAAAGTCTCAAAGTGCATATTATAAATATAAAAAAATGTACCTTTTCTAGCCAATTAAAAATTTTTCCATGTGATTTTTGGATGTTTTCACTAAAAAAAAAAAGCAATATCTCCCAGGTAGTTTGAAAGAATACCTGATTGACATTGGGGAATAAAATTTACTAGCTGAATTTTGCAAAAAATATTTATATAAAAGAGGTATAAGATAGGATACTAAGTGTGATAACCTGGGAGCTGTAATTACAGAGTGCTTCTATTGGACCTACTTATTTTAATGGTTTATGTTTGTTTTTGGCAGCCAGGAGAATACAGTAACAATATGATGAATGGATTGCCTTTCTTAGTGTTAAAGTAAGCATTAGAAAAATGACGACTCATATCCCATGACACCACTTTCTCTACAGTATTATGGGTAGTGAGTCAAAAACAAACAAACCAAACAAAACAAAACACTTTGTAACATGTATAACACTATATTAAGGGAAGATAGAAATGTAAAATTCATTAGTTATTTATCTTTATTTCAGCCTTCATTAGTTTTGCATATATTTATAAGGCACCTAATACTATAGTTGTATGCATATCTGCTTTATAAAGAAATCCACTTATTTTGGGTCATATTTGTAATGGGGGATTAGGGTGAGGAATCAAGACTCCCCCTCTAGCAAGCAAGGTATTTGCTTGGAAAGAGCAACCTTTGATTCTGAAGAGTAGCCAAGTGGAAATGACAAGAGATCTGTGATGTGATGCTCTGGAAAGGAGGTATAGATTCATAATAATAATGGTCAATGTTTATTGAACATTTCCTATGAACCAGGTACCACACCAAGCACTTACCATTGATTCTTTTATTTATTCCTGTGTACCACCTTAGGAGACAGACCGAGAGATGTACAGGAACTTTCTCAAAGCCACACAAGGAAAGGCTGAACTGCAGTTGAACCAGGCCTTTCTGAATCCAAATTAATCTTGCATGTCTATGATTGCCACCATGACCGAGTCGTGCTATGAGAGCTGCCCCTCCTGAAGAGAAGACTGTACTGCTGAGTTTGGGGTTTACCCCCGTAGCATAGCATTCAGATTGCAGAAGTGTTTCTTGGTGGGAGGGGATAGAAATGTGATCTCTAAGATGGCTTCCATTGTAGAAACACTGGGGGACAGAACTGCCTTGTTTCAAAATGAGAAGTTACAACGATGATAAAAAGGGAGAAATGCTGGGTTAATGCACGGCCAAGCTATTCTTTCTGCAGGGATCTCAGAGCCCTTATCACTCACTAGACATGTCTACAACAAGGAAAACACCTGCTAGCTTTCTTTCTCTAAACCATAGGCTCCTTCTTGTTCTTGAGTTTGGTGTGCTCTACTCAACCTTGGAGACCCTGGCACAAAGGAAGGCATCGATACTAACTTCTTTAATTATAGATTAGTTGTTAGTTGCTAAAAATGCCATTACTATGGGTTGGAGCTGTTAAGTCTCTCTTACTAGAAGCATTCATTAGTCAGTTCATCTGTTCCTTGACCTTGATGTAAAACAGAACTCTGTGTACAAAAACAAAGGACAGCATTACGGAGAGGACAGACTCCCAAGTGAAGTTTGGGCTGATTACTTCCAGCATTTGAAGACATTTTGGGGTGCCTCCTCTAGACTGTGACAAGGACAGATAAGCAGCCTCTGCAAAATCATCTACAGCTGTGGAGACTGTGAGCCTCAGAAGGAAGGAGTCCCACTCCCATCTCAGCTGTCCACCTTCCACACAGTTGATTCTGGTAGAAGTCAATAAACCATGGAGAACCAAACCAATTCCCATGGGAAGAAATCCCTGACAAATAGGCCTAGTTGTAATAATAAAAAGGAAACTGGTGACGGGCTTCCTGCAGCTCTTGCTGTTGATGTCACTTGCACTTTTATGTAGAGCATGCTACAGGGTACCACCATGGATGGGTAGGACAGATTTTGGTGTAACCAGGGCATCGCTGACACAAAGGATGCTGTAGTATAGGTTTCTGAAAACATCCCCTCTACACACTGACCATGAAAACTGAGTGAAGAATGGAATTTGGGAGAAGCCTTTTGAAAAGCATTTCTGAAGGCAGTTTTGAATTTCTCCCTCTTGACAGGCCACCCTAGCAGAGGTAGGATGGCTTGCTGCTCCACTTAGGTTGAAAGAGGGAATTTAAGAAGGCCACATGGCAAATTTTATACACTATACAGACTTGTGTTGTGTAAGAAGTTGCCTGTGGTGGAAATAGACCAAGATGCCACTGCTGGTGAGGTAAGTGACTTCCCAGAAGCTGGTTATGCAAGCCACAGTCCCAAAAGTTCCCTTGAAAAAGAAAACACAAAGAAGCTACCATATCTTGTTACTTCTGGAGCACATATAACATAAGCTATTTAATAATTCCTATTTTGATGGCTCATGGGGGCAAGACTCAGAAATGCACAGGTGAAGTTCTAAACTTGAACCAGGAAGAATAATTGTTAGGATGTGCCTGTTATCCCAGCCCATGTCATGCTCCAGCACAAATGTCTCACACTCCTTAAAATCGCTGACCCTGACACGCAAAGCTATAAAGAAGGTAAGCTGCATTTTAAAGATAAGAAAATGGGCTGAGGGACAGCAAGGTGACTTGTCTAATATAAAGTGGAAAACATGATATCTGAAGCCAGGCTTTCGGCTTGCACCCTCTCAACTGGATTCTTCCTTGTACGCTTTGTTGTCTATGTAGAAGTTCTCAAAATCTAAACATCATCCTGATTAGCCACACCACTAATGCTGCTGCCAAACATCAACCTTGGAGACCTTGGATGCTGAAGTAAGGGTAACTAATCAAACTACCAACTTGTGGCAAGCAGTTACATTTACGTCTCATTTGGGAGCCGCAAAAAAGTTAATATTTTAAACAGTTTGCACACCCTTTCCCACAACTCGTTTCCAAGATAAATTATTTAGAAAGCTATTTCTTAGGTACACTTCAACTTTGCTCAGGTGGATGATCACAAACTTCAAATGGCAAACACATGGTTGTGGTGTCAACGTGCTCTGAACACTGGGCAGATTTACACTGGCTTCTGCTGTATCGACAGCACACATCTCCAATTGTGGGATGCACTGGCTGGGACTCATACATTGATGGCTTCAGTTCCTCATCCTCCCCATCATCTAAATCTCTGAGTATCAAAACTCTTATTACTGTTTTTGGAGAGGCAAGGGCAAGACAAACTGTGTGAACAAAACGACCACTTCAGTATCTGCCACGTGATACATGCTCAATAAGTATTTCCCTGGGCCTCGTGCCCTCAAATAATTTTGCAGTTCAAATTTTGACCTTGTTCAATTTAATCACTGTCTCACAACCCCATGCTTCCATCTGTGACATAGATCTGTCACTAAGTAGTTCACAGTGCTGTTGTAAGCAAATGAGTGCGAAATGAAAGTGCTTTTTAAAGCCCAACTCCTATAACCCACACTGGTGACCAATGCCTTTTGACTTTAAAAGGCTGCCAGTCATTTTTCACCTTCTCTTCATTACAGTGACCTCTTTCAGGAATTGAGACAGCTATAATTCTTTCCAGTTTTTCTATTTTTCTTTTTAAAAAGTGTGTGTGTGCGTGAGTGCACAGTGTACCTGTATATGTGTTTGTGTGTCCATGCAGATGAACATATGTGTACTCGTGCACACACACAGGTGCAGAATCCTGGGGATGATGTGGCAATCTTCTTCAGTTGCTTCCCATCTTATTCTTCTGAGGTGGGATCTCTCTCTTAACAACACTGCCTGCTTGCTCTGAGGATGCCCTGTGTCCACTTTCCAAAGTGGAAATTCTCCCTGAGTCACCATACCTTCCTGGCAGTCATGTGGTCAACCTTAGCTGGCAATGTGACACCATCTACAGTCACCTGGAAAGTGAGGTTTGATGAGGGATTATCGATATTGATTTGGCCTCTGTACATGCCTCTGGGTGGTTACTTTAATTTAGATAATTGACGTGGGAAGACCCAGCCCAGCTTGGGGGGCACCATTCCCTAGGCATGAAGTCCTGAACTACATAACAGTGGATACATCACGTGGAATACAAGCAAACAAGTGAACATTTATGCATTCTTCTCTTTTTGTTTTTGGTTGGATGTGGTGAGAAGCTGTTTGATGTTTTAGCACTGACTTCTCTGCAGTCATGGGCTGTAACCTGGAATTGAGCTGTGATAAACCTCTTTTCTCCTAGGTTACTTTTATTTGAGTGTTTTATCACAGCAACAGACAGTTGCACATTCTGTTCTAGAGATCCAAACTCTGGTCCTCTTCCTTGTGTGTGGCAAGCACTTTCTTCACCAAGCTATTTCCTCCTTCTCTCTGTTTCTCTTGAGACCCAGGGAGGTTTTTATCTTTATAGGTAAAACCATGGCTTGAAACTGTCTCTTCGACTCTGTCAGGGAAAGCATTTTGCTTACATCTGGTGAGTAATCTGTGTGGTCTGGTCCTTGCCAGGGAGATGGTGATGACTGAACTTTATGAGGAGCCTGCCAAGATGCCTCTCTCATAGACCCACCAGCCATCTGCTCTCTACCCACATCTCTATATCGAAACTGGGTGAGGGGAGAGTTCCCTGCCTCTTGAACTAGGCTTTATCTGTGGGTGGATCAGTGTGGGTGAGCTTGTGATTAAACCACAGCGGAACATTTATGCAATGTCTGCTGAAGATGAAAATATTCCTCCTTAGAGCGTTTGTCACTTTGGTGTTCGCACTCTGCAAAGCCCCAAGATATTTCCCTAAAAACAGCAGCTGCTCCTCTCTCACCACGCAAATAGTAAGATTTCATGCCAGACCCACAATCTCATTAATGGCCGACTGTGTACTGACCTTGGCCCCGCACAGACTCAGAGATGGCTGGGGCACAGTGCTTGCTCTAGCTAGGGTGTGGGTACAATCCAGTGTTTGTGTCACCTGCCAACTCATTGCTCACCAGTCACTAGCTGTCGGGTGAGTTCAAGGAAGCTTTCTACACACACTCATGCCTTCATAGAGGATATCAGCCTTTCCAGGCAAAGCCAAGGGCTTAAAGCATTTGACTAGGAGCTCACAGCACTCACACTAAGATCCTGCACTGTAGGCACCCATGGCCCGGGTAAACTTCCCTTCCTCTAGTCTAGCTAGGTGTGCCATGAGCCTGGCTACTCCAACGGGGAACAGACACAGGGCACCAGGTCAGCTAGCCAGTTGGTGAGCTCTTGGTTGAGAGATCCTGTTTCTAAAAAAATTTGAACATCATGGAAGACACTAGATATTGACTTCTGGCTTCTACACTTACATATGCATTCAGACATGTACATGCATGTGCACACATATATACATTCACACATGTATACTAACCACATATAATAAGTACAAACAAACACAGAAAGATGCTAACTACTTTGAAAAAAGAATATAAGACCTGAGCATAGTGCTAGGAATTGTTAGATCAGTTAATTTTCTCTCTAATGGAAAAGAATCGAGTTCCTGCAGAAGAAAGTTTTCTACATGGGAAAGAAAGGTTAACAGCATAAAAAATGTCGATAAGTTTACAATCACAAGGGACCCTTGCCTTTGTGAGCAGTCCTGCTCAGATGCAAATCTCACCTCGAATCACCATGCTATCCTGTGGTTGACAGTGCTAAGAAAAGTCAAATTTGGACAGTAAGACAGCTTACTGATAAAATAAGCAATTCTGTAGTCTTCCTTGTGTCCGACCATCTTAGTAGTCATGGCAACATCCTGAGATGCAATGCTGACAGCCCAGAAGGTAGCTAATAATTCTGTCTTAATCACTGTCTTGTGTAAGATGGCTAGATTCTTGATGAGTGTCATCCATAACATGGCTATGTGGCAAGTACATAAGTCAGGATAATGAAGTGAGTGGATGAGAATAATTTCAATTACCTGTGCCCCTGCATGGCACAAAGGTAAATAACAGGTCACTGTAATATTCATTAACTTTCAAGTGTTGTCACCATTACTCTACCTGTGGTATATGGCAACTGGCCCTTAGCAGGCCTCCTTTAAGTGTAGCTCACTATAGAGTTCTCTACAGTCCAGTCACCACCATCACACCACTCTGCTGCTTATCTTGAACAGGTTATTGCTTCCTACTCTATTAGAGCTAAACTTCCATGCCTCAGCTTCCTCTCCAACTTTACTCAGTCATATAAGCCCAAATCTAGTCACACTCCTTTAGTGTGTATGGTCTCTTTCCCTGGGATTCAGTTTCTCCCTATTTGTGATCTTTTCACATTGGATATGTTTTCTTGCTGTTTTTTTTTTTTTTTCACACAGGAAATTCTTCCATTCCTTTCTCCTCTGTCTTTCTAAATCCCATGATTGCCCCACTCCAATGGGTCATTCCGGGGCTTATTTGGCTTAGAACACTGGGTCAAATCCTCTCATTCATGACCAGTACTACAAACTCTACTGTTGCGTTCAGGAGTCTAGTCTTTTCCTTGAAGAAAGATTAGCTTATAGATATTTTCTACATTCCACACAGAACTGGTTTCCCCATGCTTTCTCACATACCCTTCCCCAAATATTACTGCTTTATATATATATGTGTATATATCATATATTCTATTAAATATATAATTGATATTATCACCTTATATAATTCAACATTATTTATCTCTACAATGAGAACGTGAGCTCCATGAAGGTGGAAGCTGCCACATTTGGTATGCATAAAAAAGTCTTGTATGTAGTATGGCCTCATTAATTTTTTTAATGGATTACTGGATGAGCTCTTATTGACTGGACAATTCATAGCCCAAGTGATTGAGGAGCAAATGTAGAGGAGCCATGCATATGGTATCCACAGTTTCTAAAACTTAATCTCTGAATGGATCTTTTCCTCGCCACCATAGAGAGGAAAGTATGGCTGAGGACCAAAAGTATCAGAATGATCCATTTTGTAGAAACAGTGCATGCTCATGTCAGAAAAGCCTTATAGCCATGGAAGGGATAAAACAGCCTGGACTGCTGAGGGGAGTCTGCTGGAATGGTTCTCAGCTGTAGCGAGCAAATGGCCTGGCAGCCGTCATAAGATATTTTAGAAGAGGTCTGATGGTTTACATCTGAGTGGAAGATAGTTGTCACTGGTGGCTTGAAGGTGGGGCATGCAGCAGTGTGACATGCTTACTAAACAAACTGAAGTTTATTGAGTAGCAAAGAACACCACCCAGCTGCCTGGGAATATATTGACAAGATGCAAAGGGAAAAGAATATTTTATAAACCTTATTTACAGATCAATAGATAATTGTGCATACATAAAAAGATCAGCTCCAGGAAGGCAAAGCAGAAAAAAAAAAAAAAAAAAAAAAAAAAGAAAGAAAAGAAAGAAAGAAAGAAAAGAAAAGAACTCTTGTCTGCAAATAAAATATTGCCTTAAAAAGTCCATTCAGATGAGTCTTCGGTGCATATTCTTCTGGTTAAAGAGCACTTCTTTATTTATGTGCTTTTTTCCTTAACTACTTCAGAGGCCTCTGTGAATCATGAAGGTGTTGATGAAGAGTGCTGATTTCTATTTGTCCTGAATTTTGCACTATCAAATGAACAGCATGAAATGGAATCATCACGGAGCTTCAGAACCACATTTCTAAGTGTGTGTACAGCAGTTAGGATGCTCGAGGCAAATGGCATCTCCTCCCCACCCCCTGGTAATTTCCTGCTTTCAGTTGCTCTGATGCTAAATATTTATCCTGGCTTACGAAAGTAAAACCCAAAGTGACAGCAATGTTAGAAACAAAACAACAGCAGCTCCACCCTATTCATCACTACTGCATCCCTTCATCTATTTGGTGCTTTTTCTTTGTCTTGAAACAAGTTTTCATCATCCCAAAGGATCTGGGAAATTCTCGTCTCTGTCTCTACCTGGCTGCATATCATATAGCTCTATGGAGGCCTGCTGCTGGGACAGGAATAAGCTTGGGAGGAGGTGTACTAGGGATAAACCCACGTCACTTCCCTGCTCAGAACTTCAAGTCCTAACTCCTTGTGACTGTATCTGGAGAGAGAATATTTAGCAAACAGTTCAGCTTTGGTGAGGTAACAAGACAGGGGTCCAAACCCTACAGGGTTCATCTCTGTAAGAAGCAATATCAGCGTCTTCCTCTTGCTCATCCTCATGTTTTTGAGAGCATGCCCACTCTCATTGCCATTGGAGGATAAGGAGAAAAAGGCCATCTGCAGGCCAGGAAGAGACTTGGTACAACGGTATAATCTTCCAGTGTCTTGATTTTGAACTTCCCAGCCTCCATAGTTGATAGAAAACTTCTCTTGTTTAAGAAACTCTATTTTGTGTATTTTGCTATAGTTGCCATGTCTAACTAATGCAGACTTGGAACTTAAGTAGTCATTGTTTTCCTGATAGAACCTTTTAGGTGAGAGGACCTGCTGTGCTTTTGTGTCATCTGTCTTAGTGGCCTGGAAAATATTTCAGAGGAGCAGCAGTCTGAACCATGAACAGGTGCATTGCTGGTTGAAGTGCTGGTGGAGGGCAGAGGTCTTTAAACCTCAGTGGGTATCTATCATGTACTGCATGTTGAGGTGGTGTGCACATCTGGGGAAAGCTTAGTTCTGCCAGAAGTCAAAAGGCTTAATCTATACAATTTCTATCCTCAAATTCCTTATGGGGGAGCCACAGGAATCCAGATGTGAGAATATTCTGTACAGTAGAGAATTACGTCATTACTATGCACAGGGTGTTTCCCCCAAATTTATGTTGAAACCCTAAATGTTATAAAAGCAGATGCAGACATGGGATTTTTCTCTTCTTTCTTTACACACTTGCTCCTAAGAGGTCATGTGAAGACATAATGTGAAGACTGCCATCTACATACCAGGAAGAGGACTCTATACAAGAACTGACCACAGATTAACTGATGTTAGCATTCTAGCCTCTAGAATTGAGAAGTATTGACTTGTGATTGTAGCAGTGTGAAATGATCAAGATAATAACATTTTGCTGTGTGGTTTATTTTATTTTATATTTTGAGTAGGAAATAAAGATCTTTTGACAATAATGCAATCTCTCAACTTCTTACCAACTATTTTCTTTGCTCAGAAAACAAGTTTATAAAATATACTGAGGCATAATCTCTCCAAACACAGTGGGGCTAGGACCAGCCTCTGTTATCACTGGTATTTCTAGGTGGGATCAGTATAGGACTCATTTGAGCAAATTTCCAGGTGCTGTGCCCATGAAGAGAGGCTTTCCCTGATAATCACCCAAGAGGACTTCTCACCTGAAAGTGAGAAATGGCTTGAAGAGGAGGCTGGACTTGATGAGAAGTGACACAGGATTCATCTTTCTCTGAGGTCAAAGGCCTAATTTGTCTTTTCTATTCTACCAAAGGCAACCTACACCCGTTTTTTTGTTTATAGTGTATTCTATATCCATCTACTCCAAGTTCCTCCTTTGTTGATGGTCCTCATTATGAGGATTGAATGGCCCTGGCCATGATGAGTGGGCCAATACCAGTCCAATTCTAGTTTGAATTTTTGTGATACCTAAGGTCTATCCAAGACCTATCGCATGCTAGGAAAGCACTCTACAGCTGAGCTATATTCCCTACTCCAGAGTCAAATTCTGCATGCTTAGTTTCAGAGTTTGGAAAGATCCCTCTCAGTCCTCAATTATCTGCTGTGTTGTGCTCTTTTTGGCCTGGCTCGTATGTTAAAAGCCTATGAATTGTGTGCATAAAATTATTTTCATGAGTCTATCCTCTGCAGCAGAGCTTGGGCAGGGGTAGTTTGCCAATGGCTCTATGCCAGAAACTATTTTCCACCTCATAGGATTCCTTTGTTCTGTTACAGCATGACCAATGACCCTCGTGCTCTACTCAGATATCTTCTAAAAGTTAGGAGGAAGGAAGAAAGAAGGATGGAAAGCAACCAACTATGTAACTACATATGGTGTGTAGCCATGTGGCTGGCCTACCTCTAACATGAACTCAGAAGTAACCCACCTTTTCTTCTCTAGACCCTTCCTGGGACTCCTGTCAGACCTAAGGCATAGAAGGTTAGACGGACCCTCATTGGCTGAATCGTACTCCTTAGAGCTAAGATCTATCATGATTCAGTGTCCTCTATTCTGTTTATTAACTCCATTTAGTATGGACCAAAATTTAGAGCTGGAGAATGATATTATTAGCAGCTAACAACTACTGAATATCTACAATGATAGGTGTGATGGGGCCAAGGTTTCTTCATCTTTTCCCTGCTGTAGCCATCTAAGGTCTGACTCAGAGCTGCCCCTGTCCCCTTATACTCCTTCCTATGGGGAAGTTAGAAAATTGCCCAACTCTGTCCCACAGAGTTGAGGGTCACACTGACCCAGATCACTGCTGATTTATGCTTCTGCTAAACTGCTTGTTTGCTCTCCTTGCCTTGCAATTGCCAACAAGAATATGGCATTTGCCTTTAAAAGTTCCTTGCAGAAAGAAGTCAGGGCTGTTCCATGAGAACTGTCTCTTCAGCCAGTCACTAGCTGACCCTATACAGACTCTCAGAGTTGGACTATGGTTTTGTCATTGGGGTCTTTGCCACATGACAGTAGACACAGTGGAAAACTTTATATACTTTGGATTGATTGCAAAGGTGTCCTCAAGCCTATTTTCCTTTCCTGTGTCCACACCCTCTAAATCCCGGCTATAGCTTCTACTGTCAAGAAGTGACACCTACTTCTTTGCCTCTTGAATCCAGGATGGTTCTATGAATTTCTGTGTCTAATAAAATGCACCAGAAGAGATGCTGTGTTATTCATGGTAAATACTGCAGAAGCTTGTACTCTTCAGATGTCTCTCTTGAAACTCAGGAAAAATAAGCCTACACTAACATGGGAGAGATGATCATTATTGGATGGAGAATTGAGCCGTTCCAACTGAGACCGTTGATAATGCCCCACCCCAGGTGATTTGCCAACTTGCTAGAGATACATGAGTGAGCTTAGCTGACAGGCAAACAAAAGCCTGGTCAGCAGATTGATTTGGCTGAACAACTGAGGCAGGTAAAAATATGAGAGATGGTTGTTGTTTTAAGCCTCTATGCAGCATGATTATGTTCACAACCTATAAGCATTATTATTTACATTCTGTTAATGAGGAAACAAGCTTATGAGAGTTTAGGTCCTTGCCTCTAACAAATAGCTAGTGAGTGGACTCAGAGGGTTTAACTCCAGAGTGTAGACTCTTGTCTGCACTTTGTAAGATCTCATCCTAATAGCCAAGTATCCGTCAAGCCCTTGGCTAATGTGAAAGTCATTAAGTGTAGGAAACTGTTTTTGCTGTTGGGAACAGGTCATAGGATGGAGTCCTGACAGCAGGAATCTCTCTGCTGATAAAATGCCATGGCAGTTATTGACCAAAATGTACAAAACAAAACATTGCAATCTATTTGAGAAAAAAAAACCTTATATGCAAAAAAGTGAGACAAAGTCTTTCAAGTCAAGGATGCAAAATGAAAGAAAGCTGAAAGGTCAATTGCATCTCATTAACCCTAAATTATGACAGACTTTTATGAAGGTCTTCATGTAATTGCAAAAGGCATCCTTTGCATGAAAGTGAAAATAAAATGCATCACATTAGTGGACTTCATCCATTAAATTAAACTAAACTCACAACCAACTGTCCCCCTACCTTTGCTTTGGTGACCCCTGCCCATCCTTGACGAAAAATTAGTTATTTCTCATAGTAGCAATTGGGGATTTTGCTAAAATAGGAACGCAGAACTTATTAACAGAAGGAGTGCCATAATGGATGTGCTCTTACAGATATCGCAGATTGGGAAGATTCTGGAAGGCCTCAGGGTTGATGTGCAGCAGATTGTTGGCCTTTTCAATCCTACTGTAAAAGAGGAAGGTATGCGTAAGTGACTTGAACAGCAAACGTGTGACATGGTAGTTTTCATGTTACGTAGAGTACACCAGTAAATAATTAATCAAGTCATCCATCCCTCTTTCCCTCCATTCATCCATCCACCACCCATCTACCTACCTATCCATCCATCCATCCATCCATCCATCCATCCATCCATCCATCTGTCTATCATTTCAGCAAATGCAACAGATTTTAACATAGAAATCTGTGCAAACTGAGCACCAACCCTGTCCATTGAACACACATCCCTTGGTACCTGTCCTCCAGTGAATTTCTAACCATGGGGAGAGCTGAAGAATTTTACTAGCAATGATGTTCCAGATGCAGGATAAACTAAGGAGGGGGAGAAGACACTAACATGGGAAGCTGAGCTAGTGAATGGTATGCAGACAAGAAAGGGACATTCAGACCAGCAAGGAAGGTTGAAAAGAAAATGCGAGTGGGAGAAAAGGGATTCAGTGAGGCACCACAAAGGAATGGAGAAGTGGAGATGAACTGGCAAAGGAAAAAAATCAGGGAGAAAAGCAACTAACTTCCGTCCCTGACTTAAAGTGCCAAGTTCCTGCAGATAGCATCTGGCAGAAGGCCAGGTTCCGCCCATTCTGTAGACTGAGGTGGCTTCTCACAGCAGAAGGGGAATGGTGACTTCTGTCCAGTTGTTTTGCCCTATATTATGTCCAGATCCATTGTCTGGAAGTGAGCCTATTCACATTTGGATTCCCACAGAGCACCTAACTTTTTCTCATCTTGCTGGATCAATGTATATTTGCAGAGATACTCTTGATAATTACTTCCTTCCTGTTTCATTAGCTTTTATGTTGCAGTAACCTGTAGGTAGCCAGAGCCAAGAACCAGGTGATTAATCATTTCAAATGCAGCCAGTGTTGCATGGGCATGAGTGCCTCTTCATGCAAGAACCGTTCCATTAGCCCCCTGCCCACTGGACAGCATCAAGGGGTGCTTTACACCATGACTTTGGTTTATTTTTCTGATATGCTTTGTAAGGCTTTTAGGCCCCATCAGGTCTCCTTTCATAACTAGAGCAAGAAGAAGTCAGGTGGAGAGAGAATAAAGAAATAAGACATTAATGAAAACAAGGAAGAATGAGGTAGGAGTAGACAGAAGAAAAAAGGAGTAGGCTAAAATGGGCAGGCAGCTGTCATTTGTAAATAACTCCTTAATAAACACACACACACACACACACACACACACACACACACACACACACACACACACACCTGTACAATACTTTTCTTGGAGATTCCAAATGTATCTTAGCATAAAACATCTTCTGAGTTTTTCTATGGTAAATATGATATTTCTTCTTATCTGCCCAGTGTTTCCTAATCTTACCTGACCACAAAATCTTTTTTTTCTTTATTGAGCATTAAAACAATTTCTGGGGATCTCAGTAACAAACAGATTACACTTTGAAACTCTTTTGAACTGACAGTCTTTAAAGTCTATGGCCTTGACATCCTATCAGTCTTTAAATTATCTTCTGGTAATTAGAGACTGGCTTGAAACAGAATTAGATCTATGTATTGCACACAGACACAAGTAGACTGTCAATAAGAGGGAGTTTATCTGCAATAGTAGAGCAACCAAGGGTCATTACAATGTAATTGCTTTATACTTGTTACTATACTAAATTTAATGGTTGCTTATTATGTTCTTTATTCATCATAGCAACTCTGTGAGTATGGATTACACTCTAGTTTTGCATATGAAAAAATAAGGCCTCAGGTGGTCAGGCATCTTGCTTGAGCCTTCATGCTATGTCTATGCACAGGCAGTTCCCGGAAAAGGCTTATCCAGCTTCCGTTACATAGAGTGGGATTTATTTTGGCCTTATGTGGTATCACATTGAATGAAATGACAGGATGGAGGAGTTTTCCCACAGTCATAAGACAAGGGGTCTAGAGCCTGTGACATAAAATAAGAACAAAACTAGCTGAGGGAGTCAGTAAACAGAATGAAGCTTAGCTCAAGACTGGAACCTGGCTATCTACGCAGAGACAAATGACGGCCCCATTCAATGTGGTATCACATTGAATGAAATGACAGGATGGAGGAGTTTTCCCACAGTCATAAGACAAGGGGTCTAGAGCCTGTGACATAAAATAAGAACAAAACTAGCTGAGGGAGTCAGTAAACAGAATGAAGCTTAGCTCAAGACTGGAACCTGGCTATCTACCCAGAGACAAATGATGGTCCCTTTTAGTCTGCCTCTGGCATCTTATGATGATCTGTGGATCTGAGAACAGAACAGCCAGAGTCTCACAGGAATGTAAAAGAACTTTTAAAGATCTTTCTAATAGTCACAGCCCTCTTCTGTATACACACACACAGACACACACACACACACACACACACACACACACACACACACACACAGAGATGTTGCTTACATTTCATGCAACTTGGGTAGGTTGGAGAACACATCTGCCTCTATTACCTCCAAGACATCATTGTGAGAGATCTCTCTGCAGCAAAAGAAAGATAACTCAGGTTAGTTCAGTTTCTCCCACCCCATAAACCTTAAAGGACTCACCTAGAGCCTTGTGCCTGAGAGGATTCGTAAGACACAAAACTGCTTTTCTTTCTTCAAGTCAGCTGTAGTAATAAGTCTAAACCAATACACTAGATGCTACTGTTTACAGAACTGTGGGATAATAAATCTGACGTAGTGGTTCATTTAGAGACTAGACATTCTTTAGCTGTAGAAATCAAAGCCTGAAGGAGACTTAGTTAAAAGTGTTTAGAGAAATATAGAGAATGAAGTAAAACTAACTTTCTAAGGTCAGGGGTCAGCAAACTTTCTCAGGTCCCGAAAGTAACTCTCTATTGGCTTTGTAGATGATTTACTATTTCTTGTCTTTGTGGATTATTTATTGGATCTATGTTGAGACTACTTCAAACAATGAAGTTCCAATGAAGCCATAAGAAATGAACTGCGTGCAAATAAAACTTTATTTATTAAAACATGGGGCTGAATTTGGCCACTGGGGTATGATTCATTGGACATACTCTTGACTATGAAGCAGGTGCTCTGTTAAACTGCCAGTGTCGTTTGAGAACATTAATGTTCATTTGTGTGCCCTCCTTCCCTCTCTAGGCATCCTTGCTCTTTCTTATCGTAAAATTATGCAAACATTTTTGTTAGAATAAAACAAAGACATTTAAAAATGGCAGCTTGATGTGGATGTGTCATTAGAAGCATCTGACATACATGTTTACATACTATTCTCATCCCAGTCCCGCTGCCATTCCTTTTCCCACCCCCTTTCCAACAGGTCTTCTTCTCCTTCCAAACAAGACCACTTTCTGCTTTCATAGCATGTATATTCTACCGCCCTCACTTGGTCCTCTGTGTTGCTCCCTTTAGGCGTTTTCTCTCTTCTCATGGTCCCATTTGTCCTTTCATGTTCTACACCTACACACCCACACCCCCACACCCCTCATGCACACATACATGTAGAAATTTAATCTACACACTACATATGAGAAAAATTATGTGATATTTGTATTTCTAAACCTGATTTACTTTATTTATTTTATTTTTTAAAAATTTTTTATTAATTTATTCTTGTTACATCTCAAGGTTTATCCCATCCCTGTATCCTCCCATTCTTCCCTCCCTCCCATTTTCCCATTATTCCCCTCCCCTATGACTGTTCCTGATGGGGATTACCTCCCCCTGTATATGCTCATAGAGTATCAAGTCTCTTCTTGGTAACCTGCTGTCCTTCCTCTGAGTGCCACCAGATCTCCCCATCCAGGGGACATGGTCAAATGTAGGGCAATGGAGTACATGAGAAAGTCATATCCCACTATCCACTCAACTGCTGAGAATGTTCTGACCATTGGCTAGATCTGGGTAGGAGTTTAAAGTTTACCTCCTGTATTGTCCTTGGCTGGTGCCTTAGTTTGAGCGGGACACCTGGGCCCAAATCTGCCTATCATAATGTTCTACGTATAGGTTTCTAGGACCCTCTGGATCCTTCTACTTTGCTATTCTCCCTTGCTTCTCTCATTTAAAGTCCCAATAGGATGCCCTCCCCTCTGTCCCAGTTTCCTGGTAAGTGAAGGCTTTCGTGAGACATGCCCCTTGGGCTAGTATGCAGATATAAGTGAGTATATACCATTTGACTCTTTCTGCTTCTGGGTTAACTCACTCATTATGATCATTTCTAGCTCAATCCATTTATCCACAAATGTTGGGAATTCCTTGTTTTTAATAGCTGAGTAGTATTCCATGGTGTATATGTACCACAGTTTCTTTATCCACTCTTCTACTGAGGGACACTTAGGCTGTTTCCATGTTCTGGCTATTATGAATAAGGCTGCTATGAACATGGTTGAGCAAATTTTCTTGTGTGCTGGAGCATCTTCTGGGTATATTCCAAGGAGTGGAATAGCTGGGTCTTGAGGAAGCCCTATTCCCAGTTTTCAGAGATAGCACCAGATAGATTTCCAAAGTGGCTGTACTAGTTTGCATTCCCACCAGCAATGAAGGAGTGTTCCTCTCTCCCTACATCCTCGCCAGCATGTGGTGTCGCTTGAATTTTTGATCTTAGCCATTCTGATGGGTGTAAGATGGAATCCCAGAGTTGTTTTGATTTGCATTTCCCTGATGCCTAAGGAGGTTGAGCATTTCTTTAAGTGTTTCTCAGCTATTTGATATTCCTCTGTTGAGAATTCTCTGTTTAGTTCCAAGACCCTTTTCTCTATTGGGTTATTTGGTTTGGTGGTTTTTAATTTTTTGAGTTCTTTATATATTTTGGATATTAGACGTTTGTCAGATGTAGGGTTGGTGAAGATCTTTTCCCAGTCTGTAGGCTGTCGCTTTGTTCTCTTAACAGTGTCTCCTGCCTTACAGAAGCTTCTCAGCCCCATGAGGTCCCATTTATTAATGGTTGACATTAAGGCCTGGGCCGTGGGTCTTCTGTTCAGGAAGTTGTCTCCTGTGCCAATATGTTCCAGGCTCTTCCCCAATTTTTCTTCTAAGTGACTTAGTGTCTCTGGTTTTATGTTGAGGTCTTTAATCCACTTGGATTTGAGTTTTGTGCAAGGTGACAAATATGGGTCCAGTTGCATGTTTTTACACATAGACCTCCAGTTAGACCAGCATCATTTGTTGAAGATGCTATCCTTTTTCCATTGAATGGATTTGGCTTCTTTGTCAAAAATCCGGTGACCATATGTGTGTGGATTCATATCTGGGTCTTCGATTTGATTCCACTGATCAACCAGCCTGTTGTTGTGCCAGTTCCATGCTGTTTTAATTACTATTGCTTTATAGTACAGTTTGAGATCAGGTATGGAGATTCCTCCGGAGGATCTTTTATTGTACAAGATTGTTTTAGCTATTCTGGTTTTTTTGTTTTTCTATATGAAGTTCAGAATTGAACTTTCAATGTCTTTAAAATATTGTGTAGGTATTTTGATAGGGATTGCATTGAATCTGTAGATTGCTTTTGGTAGGATGGCCATTTTCACTATGTTAATTCTCCAGATCCATGGGCAAGGAAGATCATTCCACCTTCTCAGGTCATCTTCAATCTCTTTCTTCAGAGTTTTGAATTTTTTTTCAAACAAGTCCTTCACTTGCTTAGTTAGAGTAACTCCTAAATATTTTATATTGCTTGTGGCTAATGTGAAGGGTGTGGCTTTCCTAACTTCCTCCTCTGCAAGCTTGTCATTTGTGTATAGGAAGGCTACAGACTTTTTTGAGTTAATTTTGTATCCAGCCAATTTGCTGAAGGTGTTTATCAGCTATAGGAGTTCTCTGGTGGAATTTTGAGGGTCACTTATGTACACTATCATATCATCTGCAAATAGGGATATTTTGATTTCCTCCTTTCCCATTTGGATACCCTTGATCTCCTTTTGTTGTCTTATTGCTCTGGCTAGAACTTCGAGTACTATATTGAAGTGATATGGAGAGAGTGGGCAGCCTTGCCTTGTTCCCGATTTTAGAAGAATTTCCTTGAGTATCTCACCATTTACTTTGATTTTGGCTATTGACTTGCTGTATATAGCCTTTATTATGTTGAGGAAAGTGCCTTGTATCCCCGATCTCTCTAAAACTTTAAACATGAATGGGTGTTGGATTTTATCAAATGCTTTCTCTGCATCTAAGGAGATGATCATGTGGTTTTTTATTTTCAGTGTTTATATCGTGGATTACATCGATGGATTTCTGTATATTAAAGCATCCCTGCATGCCTGGAATGAAGCCTACTTGGTCATGATGAATGATATCTTTGATGTGTTCTTGTATTCGTTTTGCAAGTATTTTATTTAGTATTTTTGCATCGATGTTCATAAGAGAAAATGGTCTGAGATTCTCTTTATTTGTTGAGTCTTTGTGAGGTTTAGGTATCAATGTGACTATGGCCTCATAGAATTAATTTGGTAATTTTCCACCCATTTCTATCTTTTGGAGTAGCTTGAAGAGTATCGGTATTAGCTCACCCCTGAAGGTCTGGTATAATTCTGCACTGAAACCATTTGGCCCTGGGCTTTTTTTGGTTGGGAGACTATCAATGATTGCTTCTATTTCTGTAGGGGAAATGGGACTATTTAGCTTGTTTATCTGTTCTTCATTCAATTTGGCAAGTGAAATTGATCAAGAAAATCATCCATTTCCCTTAGATTTCCAATTTTTTTGGCATATATGCCTTTGAAGTAGGATCTTATGATTCTTTGTATTTCTTCAGTGTCTGTTGTTATGTCTCCCTTTTCATTTCTGATTTTGTTGATTTCAATTCTGTCTCTCTGCCTTTTCATTAGACTGGCTAACGGTCTGTCTATCTTGTTGAGTTTCTCAAAGAACCAGCTCTTGGTTTTGTTGATCCTTTGGACTGTTTTCTTAGTTTCTAATTTGTTAATTTCACCCCTGAGTTTGATTATATCCAGACGTCTACTCCTTTTGGGTGTTTCTGCTTCTATTTTTCCTATGGCTTCCAGTTGTGTTGCTAAGATGCTTATGTGCGATGTTTCCAATTTCTTTTTAAAGGCACTTAGTGCTATGAATTTTCCTCTTAGCACTGCTTTCAATGTATCCCACAAATTTGGGTATGTTGTTCCTTCATTTTCATTGATTTTTAGAAACTCCTTGATTTCTTTCTTTATTTCTTCCCTGACCCAGGTGTCATTTAGCAGAGAGGGTTTAGTTTCCATGTATGTGTAAGCTTTTTGTTATTTCTGTTGTCGTTGAATTGCAGCCTAAGAGCATGGTGATCTGATAAGATACAAGGTAGTATTTCAATCCTCTTGTATCTATTGATGCTTGCTTTGTGACCTATGATGTGATCAATTTTGGAGAAGGTTCCATGGCGTGCAGAGAAGAAGTTATATTCTTTCTTGTTTGGGTGAAAGGTTCTATGGATATCTGTTAGATCCATTTGACCTATGGCATTGGTTAATGATGTTATTTCTCGGGTTAGTTTCTGTTTCCATGACTTATCCTTCAGTGAGAATGGGGTGTTGAAGTCTACCACTATTATTGTGTGGGGATCAATGTGTGGTTTAAGTTTTTTTTAGCAGATCTTTTACAAATGTGGGTACCTTTGTATTGGGAGCATAGATGTTCAGAATTGTGATGTCATCTTGGTTGACTTTACCTTTGATGAGTATGAAGTGTCCTTCCTCATCCCTTTTGATTAATTTTGGTTGAAAGCCTATTTTGTTCTATACTAACATGTCTATGCCTGCTTGATTCTTGTGACCATTTGCTTGGAATATTTTTTCCAACCCTTTACCCTGAGGTAATGCCTATCATTATGGGTGAGATGTGTTTCTTGAATGCAGAAGAATGTTGGGTCTTGTTTATGTACCCATTCAGTTAGTCTGTGTCTTTTTATTGGAGAATTGAGACCATTGACGTTGAGAGATATTAATGACCAGCGACTGTTAAGAGTCTTAATTTTGATGTTGGTTTCAGTCTAGCATTTGTGTAGTTGTGTTTTTGCCATGGGATAGTTATCTATTTCCTGAGTAGTTTTGGTTGTAGCTTGACCCTTTGGGATGGAGTTTTCCTTCTAGTACCTTCTTTAAAGCTGGATTTGTGGCTAGGTACTTTTTGAATTTGTCATGGAATGTTTTGTTTTTTACATCAATGGTTATTGATAGTTTTGCTGGGTAAAGTAGTCTGGCCTGGCATCTGTGGTCTCTTAGGTTTTGCAGGATCCCTGTCCAGGCCCTTCTGGCTATTATGGTCTCTGCTGAGAAGTCGGGTGTAATTCTGATAGGCTTGCCTTTAAATGTTATTTGGCCCTTTTTCCTTGGAGCTTTTAATATTTTTTCTTTTTTCTGTATGTTTTGTGTTTTGATTATTATGTGATGGGCATTTTTTCTTTTCTGGTCAATTCTATTTGGTGTTCTGTAGGCCTCTTGTATGTTTATAGGCACCTCTTTCTTTAGATTGGGGAAATTTTCTTATATGATTTTGTTGAGAATAGTTTCTGGGCCTTGGAGTCTGATATCTTCTCTTTCTTCTATGCCTATTGTCCTCAGATTTCTTCTTTTCATGGTGTCCTTAATTTCTTGGATGTTTTGTGTCAGGAGTTTTCCAGATTTGGCATTTTCTTTAATGGTTGCTTCAAGATCTGTGATTGTGTCTTCTAGACCTGAGATTCATTCTTCCATCTCTTGGATTCTGTTAGAAAAGCTCACCTCTCTGTTGCTCGCCTTCTTCTCTGAGGTCTCACGTTATCATTTTTCTTCTGTCTGTGTGTTTATCATTGACTCCATTTTCATTTTCAGATCTTGAATTGATTTTTTGATTTCTTTCATCTGATTGTTTGTATATTTCTGAGTTTCTTCCATTGCCTCTTTATAGGTCTTCAGAGCTTGAACCATTTTATCTATTTCTTTCATCTTGTTGTTTGTATTTTCCTGAAATTTTTTTAGTTCCACTCTATGTGCTTCTTTTATGTCTCTCACCTATTTGGCTGTGTCTTTCTGCATTTGATTACGAATTTTATTTGTTTCCTCCATTATCATCCTTCTTACTAAGGATTTGAGGTCATTTTCTTGTATTTCCATTGTATTTGAGTTCTGTGGGTTGTTTTCTTTGGGATAGGTGGAAACTGGAGTTGCCATGTTGTTTTGGGGTTTTTTGTGTCTGCTTTTTTGCTGTCCTTTAGACATCTTGCCATCTTTGTTTTTGTTGTGTAGCTTCCAGAGTTGGATGGAGGGAGTCTGATGATAGATTCACTTGTTTCCTCACGATTTCCCTAGTTCGCAAGCTCTGATGCTTCACTGGTGTGGATGGTACTAGGTTAGCCCTGTTGTTTTGGACTCTCACAGCCAGTGATCCTCAGCTCCCCTGTGCTGTGGGTCCTGCAATTATTCTGGGTCTCTGAATGAGCGTTGGGTCAGGCCAAGGTATCCACAGCCTTCTGGGTCCCCTGCCAAGTCCAGCCAGGTACATTGGGCCTGAACCACGGGCCGAACTCAGCTAGATTCTCAGGGACTGAACTGTCTGCCAAGCTCAGCTAGGGATTCTGGGACCAAAATGCACACAGGGTCCAGCCAAAATTTTTGGGCTGGGACTGCACACCAAGCTCATCTAGGGGCTTTTGGGCCAAAGTTTGTGCTGTGGTCAGTTATTGACTCAGGGCCGAAATGTCCGCCAAGCTCAGCCAGGAATTCTGGATTCAAACTGTACACTTTGTCCAACCAGAGTCTTAGAGCTGGTGGAACTGAGTGCTCTGCCTAGCCTGCTTCACAGCAAGAGAACTGCGGCTGCACTTATCTAGGGCCTTTGGTGGAGATGAGCGCTCTGCTCAGCCTGTGTCACAGCAGGAGAACTGGGGCTGTGCTGAGCTAGAGGCACTGGTGGAACTGAGCGCTCCTCCCAGCCTTTGTTGTAGCAGGAGAACTGCGGCTGTGCTGAGCCAGCACCGCTGGTGGAACTGAGTGCTCCATCCAGACTGCGTCACTGCAGGGGAGCTGCCACTGAGCTGAGGTGGTGCCTAGGGTGGAACTGAGCGCTCTGCCCAGCCTGCGCCAAAGCAGGGGAGCTGTGGCTGTGTGGAATTAGTGCCTTGGGCAGAATTGCTTGCTGAGCTGAGCCAGAATCCAGGACTCTATGGCCAAATTGTCCGCCGAGTCCAGTCTGGGTCCCAAGGCATCACGTGACCCACATCCTGCCCAGAGTCCCCTCTCCCACAGCAACTCCCACCAGCTACCACACCAATCGCCTCCACTGGAAGGTTCTGAGCTGCAAACCTCAGCCACCAACGCTGGTGCCACTGGTGCCTCTGGTGTTGCTGGTGCCACTCCTGCTGCTGCTGCCTCTCCCGCTGCTGCCTCTCCCGCTGCTGCTCTGATCCGAGAAAATCCGTGCTCCTCCCATGTGCAGGGGCACGCAGGGGTTCTGCACCCTGGTCCCTCTGAACCGTGGAGCACTCCCGCTGCCGTGGTGTGGAGACCTTGGTGTTCCTGGTTCAGAAATCTGTGCAATTCCCTGAATTCTTCACTGGGGCCTCCAAACACAGTCCACACTGCTCGCCGCCATCTTGGATCCCCCCTGACGTACTTTATTTAGCACAGTGAATTTTAGTTAGATCAATTTTCTGGTGAATTCCATGATTTCACTTTTCTTTATAACTGAGTAAAATTCCATTAAGTACATGTACCGCATATTCCTTATGTGTCTGTCTCTTACTGGACTCTTGGCTGGTTCCCGACCTTGGATATTGTGAATACTGTATCAATAAATGTGGATGTATGATTATCTCAGTTGCAGGCTGACTTAGGATCCTTCAGGTCCACTCCAAGAGTGAGTGGGATCACTGAATCATACTGTATTTTTATATTTCGTGTCTTTCTATTTTCAATTCATTTGAGGAACCTGTATACTGTTTTCATAGTGATGGCACCACTGTACATAATCACTAGTGACATACAAGGTTTCCATATACTGGCCAGAACTTGTTGTTTTTAAAGAATAATTTGCAATGGAATAGTAAAGCTGTTACAGTCTGCATTTCCATGAGGCTTTAGGATCTTAAACACTTAAAATATTTATTAATCATTTGTATTTTTTTCTTTGAGAACTATCTGGTTAATCAGTCCATTCATTGACTGGAAGTTTCTTTTCTTTTTCTTTCTTTCTTTCTTTCTTTCTTTCTTTCTTTCTTTCTTTCTTTTTTTTTTTTTTTTTTTTTGTAGTTCTTTTTAGGCTCTCAATAGTAATCTCATGTTAGATGGATAGGTATCAGAGATTTTCTCCCAGTCTGCAGTGTCTCTTCACTCTGGCTATTTTTTCTTTTGCTGTGAAGAAAGGAATTAATTCTTTTTTGCGGGTCAGCCTTGGGGATGGTTTCTAGTTGGATCAGAGTCCTCTATCTTGGTATGTTTTACCTATGCTTCTGTCTAAACAGTATCAAAGTTTTGGTGGCTGGTGTTTTTGAATTGGTTGTTGTGTGTGATGACACGGACCTGGTTTTATTTTTTAATCAATTGTTTTAAAAACAAACACGGATTAAAACCTATCCATTTAGTATTAGTTAGTATTATAACCTGCCTTTAGTATTAATGATGGCTGGCCAAATGTTTCAGGCCCTAGCTTTTCTCATCCTGGGGCAATCTGAGGGCTGTGGAGAATGAAGTCCATCAGCCGGTAAAGAGGGCTGCTTAATGCTTATAAAGCACGGATGAAGCACTCCTGGGAAGACCCATGCACTTTAATGCTTCCGTTGACTGACTCACGATACCTTATAGGCAGCATGCTTTCAAATAGGAGGAGGTAGAAATGTTGTCTGTGGGCCTGGGATGGTGATGCAGAGTACCTAAAACAGCTCTGGAGAGCATCCATAGGGGCCAGAGCATCTGGATGAGGGTAGCGAGGCAGCGATCTCAGAGAGGGATGGAGACATGGGTGACTTGTGGACTTGGGGTGCCAGTGCTATTTTTCACAAGTTGGTCATCAGGGTTTGTGAGTGAAAAGCTCTCACTTGACGATAGGCCAGCAGGCATGTATTTGAACATTTAGAGAAGTTGAGTTACAGAGCTGCAAGAAGGGAAGGACGAGAGAAGGAGGACCATTTAAATCTAAGTGAGATCCATGAGACCATGTCCTGTGGCCACAGTTCCAGCCTTGTTGCCAGCACTAGGTCTTCTCAGAACTCACGCTCATATTCTGTGTAATTTTAGGACACACATACTTAACCAAACCCATGTCTGGATATTTTGATACTGTTTTTAAAAAAACACATTGGAAATTATTAGCACAAACTAGCCTAGAAACAGTCATTACTTACTTCTTTCAGTTAGTAGTTCATATGTCTTACTATCAACTTTAGAGACAGGAATATATTGGGATTAGTGGTCCTTTATATGGCCAGATGGGACTAGGCAAGGAGGAGAGGGTGCAATAGTAGAAAACATAAGAAATCCCTTGGTCTCCTTTCTAGTTAACCCCCCCTTTCTCTGTCCCTAGTTAATTCTACAATCATTTATTGGGTATTCACTGTTTATTAGACAGGCAGACATCAATTTATTCAACACAACCATCTCTGACTGTTAGCAGGTCTTGCACACTTTCTTCTGCCTCCTCAGGCCATGGTAGGTACCTCTTTGGACCTTGGATTCCTCACTGTGAAATGAGGAGGTAGGGGAGATAGTTTGCTAATTCTTTTACACTTTAGTGCAACAGGGTCTCATCTGCAAGCACAGCTCTGCAGAAGGTTAGTTTCCAGAGGCGAGGAAGCTCAAGCATGTCCCACACTTCCCATTAAGCCCTGCTTCTCTCCAGTTACATCATCTCTTACCATGGACATCACAGGAACTAAAATACCAGCACACGAACTTTTAGTCAGTTGAACCATGTCTAAACTGTAGCACTGAGCATTTGATTTCATATTATATCCTTTCCTTCAATTCATTTAGTATGGCATTAGTGAGGCTTTTAACCCCTAGTCACAGGATGGAATCCTATAAACTTGTGGTAATGCAGCTCAAAATGAATAGCACCAGCATCTGGCAAATTCATATAAACTGTAATGATGGGGACGCTCATAATGCTGTCACATCCATGTACTAACCAGGCTCAGTCCAGCTTAGCTTCCAAGAACAGGTAAGATTGAATACATATGGACATAGACACATTAATATCACTCTATAATAGGTTAAATATTTATGCTGGATCTCCACATTAAACATGCTTGGTTATTGCCTTGCATTCCCTTTAGTAGGGGGCTGGAAAATGACTACCTGGTTAAGAGCACTTACTGCTCTTGCTGAGAACTGGAATTTGGTTCCCAGCAACCATTTGAGGAAACTCACACCCTCCTCTAATTCCAGTTCTATGGATTCACCCCTCTCTTCAAGCCTCTGCAGATACCTATACCCCCAAGTGCTTATCCAAGTACAGACACATGGGCACACACAGAATTAAAAGTAATATAAATAAAAATATTCTTTTAAAGTTCATCTTTTAGGAACAAGCAACAAGCCTACCTTTCCTTCAAAGGTCATGAACACGAACACCACTCCCTTGAGTAGAAGAATGCACACCTGAGGAATGTGACTACATTCTGAGATCTCCTCTAGAACGCATGCCCTTCCCTCCCATATCCGTGTCCCATGCAGGCATATCCCCCCTGCCTTTCCTGCCTATACACAATCTTCAAAGTCAACTTCCTTAATCCCAAGTCAAGTGATTTATAATCTCTTATGGTCACTACCCTTTCCTTCTTTCTCAGCTGTGTCTCAATTTTGTCAATTCAAGGAAGAACTTCATTGTATAGACACAATGTGTAGGGAAGCTACGGCAATGAGAAATATGAAGAAAGGCACCCTGAACAACAGAGCAAGAGTCTCTTGCATGTGGTGGATTAGAAAATTGACAACAATAACAATGACTATGACAACAACAACAAAACAAACCTTGGACAAAGGCTTAAACCACAGATAAGACTACTGTCCATTGGCTATATCTAGACAGCTCATTCTCCAAGGTCATGAGGGCAGTGGGGCCTGCCTCTGACATAAACTCTGGTGCCTGCAATTTGATCACGTCTCTTTGATGGGGAGGCTCTGAAGGCACACAGAGGAAGGAGTTACAGGCTATCGATATAGTCCTGATAGGTTGTGGTCAGATGGTGGGGAGAGGGTGCCCCCCATCAGAGGTCTAGGGGAAAGAGACAGGGCAGAAGAGGGAAGGAGGGTGGGAACAGGAAGATAGAACGAGAGGATAACAATTGGGATGTAATATGAATAAATTATAATAAGTAAAAAGAAAACTAAGACACTGCCATTTTCCAGGTTTGGTCATGTGCCAATCAACAAAGGCACCACAGAAAACCTTGAACAGATCTCATCCCTGATGCTCAGCAGATGCCACTCACAGACCAAACCCTTTATTTTCCTATCGTTTCATCTACCCATGAGTTGTTTACTGAGTGCTAAATCCATACCGAACCACCACTAGATGAATAAGATTTCCAGAAACTCAGTGAAATCAGACTGGGTGATCAGAAAATCAGATAGTGACAACAGGGAAGCAGTGGCACAACAGTGATATGAGTGAGAACTCCTTCAACTGCAAACGGGCCCATGAGAACCTAGGCACTAGGCAAGCTGAAACGGTTAGAAACATTTGGGGGAGGGGGGAATATAGATTCTTTTAAATAAAAACCTCACCATCTTGAGCTGTTTGATTGGATTATTTTATCTTGCTTTTCATCCTTACCATACGTGTGGATATTGAAGGGAAGCCTGGCAAGCTGTTCCCAGTCTTCATCTAAAGAACACTGTGGACTTGACACCCGCACCCAAGCTTTTAGATGTGCAAAGCACAAGGCTCTATTCTGGCCTTTCTAATGACAACATGTCTTTTAAAAATTATTATTATTATTATTATTATTATTATTATTATTATTATTATTATTATTATTATTATTATTATTATCTTCTATATTATATCCTGACTGCAGTTTCCCCTCTTTCCTCTCCTCTCAGTCCCTCCTACCTACCTCCCCTTTCCCCCAGATCTACTCCTTTTTCTTCTCCTTTCAGAAAAGCGCAGGCCTCCCAGAGATATCAAATAAGCGTGACATATCAAATTGGAACCTGTTTTAAAAGATTCCTGGTGACTGCAGCTGCTAACATTTGCGAGGCTCAGAACCAGTGGGTTAGACTGGTTCAAATGTCCAAAGGTTCATATCTCAGAAATTTGGTTCCCATCATGCTCATAGTTAGAGATGATGCAGTTGGAGATAGGTGGGACTTAGTGGGAGGTGATTGGCTGGATCATAATTGCCTATGTGAAGGATTTGGTGCTGGATTCAGGGAGTGCATTAGGTGTTGTAAGGTTGGGTTAACTTCCTCCAGGGTGGGCTGTTATAACACAGAGCCTCATCCTTCTGCACATAGTGAGTCTCCTTTCTTCTGCTTTGCCATGTGAGTCAGGCAGATGATGGTGCCATGATGGTTTGACTTTCCAATCATCAGAATGGTAAAACAAAAACTTTTATTGCTATTCATGTCAAGTGTTCAGTTACAGAATCATTAATTGGACTAAGACACTCACAGACCTTTTTCTTTTTTTGTAAATATAGGAGATACTCCCCAGTCCAAATTCTTCATATTTCCTCCCCTATCATTCTATTGAGGATTTTTTCTCTGATTTATGTAGTTAGCTTCTCCTTGATTGGGTATGTTATGGCACCCAATCACATTTAAATATTTGGAGTAAAATTTTATTTCTTTAATAACATCAGAATAAATTTAATTATCTGTCCTTCCCATAACCCAGGGGCCCATAGATCCTTTGTCAGTGAGTCTTGCATATTACTTTGTATCTGCATCCTGGGGATGATTTCATAGTTTAAATAAATACATTTCTCTCTCTCCTCAGAGAACTTCTAGAGGACAGAGCCATTGCCTTTTGTCTTAGTATTCCTGTTCCCAGCCAACTGTTTGCTAAATGAATGACTGAGCTCAGAGTGATTAGGAAAGATTTTCCCACTTTGCCTTTGAACAATAAAGCTATGCTCCTGAACACACACAGCAAACAATCTTTGCAAATCAAATTGCATATTAACACAGGAGGGAAGCATCTTGTTCAGCAGAATGTCAGGGTGAGATCTTTGGAGTGGAGAAGTAGTGCAGAACACGCGCAGCACATTCTTACCAGGCAGCACCTGCGTTTTGGGTGCTGACGTTGATGGCAAGAATATAGACATAAATAAGCAGGAATCTACATGATTTCTGAGAGTCTAGTTAGATTCATGTGCTAGGCCTCCTAGAGGTTACTAGAAAAAATAGAAAGGAGTTTTGATAGGTTATATTTAAATATAATGGTCTATGTAATTATACATGCTAATATATAATATATCCCATATAAGAATACTATAAATATATATATTTACAAAGCACATTTATAAAGGAATTGAGAAAAAGGCCACACATACAACAAACACTACATATATTTAATGCTTCACAATGAATGGACACATGATCTAAAACAACATATTATATACATACATGTGTATTATACATAGTCAAAGTATAGTATGTGTCATACAGTATGCATTATATTATAAAATTATACAAAATACATGACTATAAATGAGTATCATAATATAATGTTTCATGTAATTGTAATATAATATATATGAGGACATATTAGTGCAAATACAGGCTGCATGTCATTCATAACAGTGAGTATATCTTTGACATATTCTGCTTTTTCCTATATTTTCATCTTGTCTTCTCTCTCAATTCTGGACATTCATTGTGCAGTGTAAAGTTAGAAAATATCGGTGAAAATTCTTATGAAACTGCCTTCCAGAGAAGTTTGTAAAGCTCTTTAAATTCACACTCATGCCCTATTTAGAATCTTTTTTTTTTTCATTTGCATCCATTTTTATTTAGTGTGTAATTCAATTTTTTAAAATTTATTTTTAATTTATATATTTACTTTACATCCCAATTGTAGCCCCCTCCCTCCTCTCCTCCTGGTTCCTCCTTCAACCCTCTTCCCCCCTCCCCCATCCCCTTGTCCTCAGAAAAGGCTAGCTGCTCCCATCCCACCCCAGCACATAAGTTGCATCAGGACTGAGATCCTCCTTGTCCACTGAGGTCAGGCAAGCAGCTGACTAGGGCAAAGTGATCAAAAGTAGGAGTGTCATAGACAGCCCCTGATCAACTCACTAGAGAACCTACATGAAGCTCAAACTGCCCATTGGTTACATATATGTAGGGGGCCTAGGTCCAGTCCATGTATGGCCGTTGGTTGGTGTTTCTTTCTCTGAAAGTCCCCATGTGTCTATGTTAGTTGACCCCATTGGTCTTCTTACAGCATTCTTGTCCCTTCCAGGTCCTTCTATCCTTCCCCCCCATTCTTCCAGAAGACTCCATAAGATCCACCTGTTGCTTGGCTGTGAGTCTCAGTATCTGATTCGGTCAGGTGCTAGGTGGGGCCTCTCATAGGATGGTTAAGTTAGGCTCCTGTCTGTAACAATATCAGAGTTTCCTTAAGGGTGTCAGGGGTTGGCCCTCTCCCTTGGGCTGGGTCTCAGACTGGGAGTGGACATTCCTTCATTCTCTATTCTGTCTTTATCTCTGCACATCTTGTAGGCAGGGAAAACTTTGTTTCCAAGTTTTTGTAGGTAGATTAGTGTTCTCCTCTCACCATTATAGGTCCTGCCTGGTGGCCCCCTCAGACTTGTGTCCCCCAGAAGCTAGAGACATCCCTATATCTTCCATGTAGCCTATCCTATCTCATGCCACCAGCTTGTCTCAGTGATGTCCTCTCTTTAGGTTTCCCTTTTCCCTACAGGCTCTCAAACCTCCCAACCCCACTCTCCCCACATCTGATTCCCCTCTCCTTTCTTTCTTCACACCCTCTCCTATCCAGTTCCCTCTCTACCACCTCTTCCACTTCCTATCTTATTTTGCTATCTGAGTGAGATTTAAGGAGGACCTCATTGGGCCCTCATTGTTACTTAGTTTCTTTGGGTCCATGGTTTATAATGTAGTTATCCTGCAATATATGGCTAACATTCACTTATAAGTGAATATATACCATATGTATCTTTCTGGCTCTAGGCTACATTGCTCAGGATGATCCTTTCTAGTTCCATCCATTTGCCTGCACATTTCATGATTTCCTTGTTTTTAATAGTTGAGCAGTATTCCATTGTGTAAATTTACCAGATTTCTTTATTCTTTGGTTGAGGGACATCTGGGTTGTTTTCAGTTTCTGGTTATTGTGAATAAAGCTTCCATGAACATAGTTGAACAAATATCCTTGCAGTGTGTTGGAACATCTTTTGAGCATATGCCAAGAAGTGGTATAGTTGGTTTTTTTTTTTTAATTAATTTATTCTTGTTAGATCTCAATGGTTATCCCATCCCTGGTAAACTCCCATTCTTCCCTCACTCCCATTTTCCCCTTACTCCCCTCCCCTATGACTGTGCCTGAGGGGGACTTCTTCCCCCTGTATATGCTCATAGGGTATCAAGTCTCTTCTTGGTAGCCTGCTATCTTTTCTCTGAGTGCCACCAGGTCTCCCCCTCCAGGGGACATGGTCAAATATGAGGCACCAGAGTACGTGTGGAAGTCAGACCCCACTCTCCACTCAACTGCGGAGAATGTCCTGTCCATTGGCTAGATCTGGGTAGGGGTTTAAAGTTTATGGCCTGTATTGTTCTTGGCTGGTCCAATAGTTAGAGTGGGACCCCTGGGCCCAAATCTGCCTATCATAATGTTCTTCTAGTAGATTTCTAGGACCCTCTGGATCCTTGTACTTTGTTATTCTCCCATGCTTCTCTCATCTAGAGTCCCAATAGGATGTCCTCCCCTCTGTCCCAGTTTCCTGGTAAGGGAAGGCTTTTGTGGGACATGCCCCTTGGGCTAGTATGCAGCTATAAGTGAGTATATACCATTTGACTCTTTCTGCTTCTGGGTTAACTGACTCATTATGATCATTTCTAGCTCAATCCATTTGTCCACAAGTTGTGGGAATTCCTTGTTTTTAATAGCTGAGTAGTATTCCATAGTGTAAATGTACCACAGTTTCTTTATCCATTCTTCTACTGAGGGATATTTAGGCTGTTTCCATGTTCTGGTGATTATGATTAAGGCTGCTATGAACATGGTTGAGCAAATTTTCTTGTTGTGTGCTAGAGTATCTTCTGGATATATTCCAAAGAGTGGAATAGCTGGGTCTTGAGGAAGCCCTATTCCCAGTTTTCAGAGATAGCACCAGATAGATTTCCAAAGTGGCTGTACTAGTTTGCATTCCCACCAGCAATGAAGGAGTGTTCCTCTCTCTCTCCACATCCTCACCAGCATGTGGTGTCGCTTGAATTTTTGATCTTAGCCATTCTGATGGGTGTAAGATGGAATCCCAGAGTTGTTTTGATTTGCATTTCCCTGATGACTAAGGAGGTTGAGCATTTCTTTAAGTGTTTCTCAGCCATTTGATATTCCTCTGTTGAGAATACTCTGTTTAGTTCCAAGACCCTTTTCTCTATTGGGTTATTTGGTTTGGTGGTATTTAATATTTTGAGTTCTTTATATAATTTGGATATTAGACCTTTGTCAGATGTAGGGTTGGTGAAGATCTTTTCCCAGTCTGTAGGCTGTCGCTTTGTTTTCTTGACAGTGTCTCCTGCCTTACAGAAGTTTCCCAGTCTCATGAGGTTCCATTTATTAATGGTAGACATTAAGGCCTGGGCTGTTGGTGTTCTGTTCAGGAAGTTGTCTCCTGTGCCAATATGTTCCAGGCTCTTCCCCACTTTTTCTCCTAAGTGACTTAATGTCTCTGGTTTTATATTGAAGTATTTGATCCACTTGGATTTGAGTTTTATGCAAGGTGACAAATATGGGTCCAGTTGCATTTTTTTTACACATTGGCCTCCAGTTAGACCAGCATCATTTGTTGAAGATGCTATCCTTTTTCAAGTGAATGGATTTGGCTTCTTTGTCAAAAATCAAGTGACCATATGTGTGTGGATTCATATCCACTGATCAACCAGCCTGTTGTTGTGCCAGTACCATGCTCTTTTAATTACTATTGCTTTATAGTACAGTTTGAGATCAGGTATGGAGATTCTTCCAGAGGATCTTTTATTGTATAAGATTGTTTTAGCTATTCTGGGTTTTTTGTTTTTCCATATGAAGTTCAGAATTGAACTTTCAATGTCTTCAAAAATTGTGTAGGTATTTTGATAGGGATTGCATTGAATCTGTAGATTGCTTTGGTAGGATGGCCATTTTCACTTTGTTAATTCTCCAGATCCATGAGCAAGGAAGATCATTCCATCCTCTTAGGTCATCTTCAATCTCTTTCTTCAGAGTTTTGAATTTTTTTTCAAACAAGTCCTTCACTTGCTTAGTTAGAGTAACTCCTAAATATTTTATATTGCTTGTGGCTAATGTGAAGGGTGTGGCTTTCCTAACTTCCTCCTCTGCAAGCTTGTCATTTGTGTATAGGAAGGCTACAGACTTTTTTGAGTTAATTTTGTATCCAGCCAATTTGCTGAAGGTGTTTATCAGCTATAGGAGTTCTCTGGTGTAGTTTTGAGGGTCACTTATGTACACTATCATATCATCAACAAACAGAGATAATTTGACTTTCTCCTTTTCCATTTGGATACCCTTGATCTCCTTTTGTTGTCTTATTGCTCTGGCTAGAACTTCGAGTACTATATTGAAGTGATATGGAGAGAGTGGGCAGCCTTGCCTTGTTCCCGATTTTAGAAGAATTTCCTTGAGTATCTCACCATTTACTTTGATTTTGGCTATTGGCTTGCTGTATATAGCCTTTATTATGTTGAGGAAAGTGCCTTGTATCCCCGATCTCTCTAAAACTTTAAACATGAATGGGTGTTGGATTTTATCAAATGCTTTCTCTGCATCTAAGGAGATGATCATGTGGTTTTTTTATTTTCAGTGTTTATATCGTGGATTACATCAATGGATTTCTGTATATTAAACCATCCCTGCATGCCTGGAATGAAGCCTACTTGGTCATGATGAATGATATCTTTGATGTGTTCTTGTATTCGTTTTACAAGTATTTTATTTAGCATTTTTGCATCGATGTTCATAAGAGAAATTGGTCTGAAATTCTCTTTCTTTTTTGGGTCTTTGTAAGGTTTAGGTATGAATGTGACTATGGCCTCATAAAATGAATTTGGTAATATTCCATCCATTTCTATCTTTTGGAGTAGCTTAAAGTGTATTGGTAATAGCTCACCCCTGAAGGTCTGGTATAATTCTGCACTGAAACCATCTGGCCCTGGGCTTTTTTTGGTTGGGAGACTATCAATGATTGCTTCTATTTCTGTAGGGGAAATGGGACTATTTAGCTTGTTTATCTGTTCTTCATTCAATTTGGCAAGTGAAATTGATCAAGAAAATCGTCCATTTCCCTTAGATTTTCAAATTGTTTGGCATATATGCCTTTGAAGTAGGATCTTATGATTCTTTGTATTTCTTCAGTGTCTGTTGTTATGTCTCCCTTTTCATTTCTGATTTTGTTGATTTGGGTACTGTTTCTCTGCCTTTTAGTTAGTTTGGCTAATGGTTTGTCTATGTTGTTGATTTTCTCAAAGAACCAGCTCTTGGTTTTGTTGATTCTTTCGACTGTTTTCTTAGTTTCTAATTTGTTAATTTCAGCCCTGAGTTTGATTATTTCCAGATGTCTACTCCTTTTGTGTGTTTCTAGGGCTTCCAGTTGCTTCGTTAAGATGCTTATGTGCGATGTTTCCACTGTCTTTTTAAAAGCACTCAGTGCTATGAATTTTCCTCTTAGCATTGCTTTCAATGTATCCCACAAATTTGGGTATGTTGTTCCTTCATTTTCATTGAATTTCACGAACTCCTTGATTTCTTTCTTTATTTCTTCCTTGACCCAGGTGTCATTTAGCAGAAAGTTGTTTAGTTTCCACGAACTTGTAGGCTTTTTGTTATTTCTGTAGTTGTTGAATTGCAGCCTAAGGCCATGGTGATCTGATAGCACACAAGGTAGTATTTCAATCCTCTTGTATCTGTTTAGGCTTGCTTTGTGACCTACGATGTGATCAATTTTGGAGAAGGTTCCATGGGGTGCAGAGAAGAAGGTATGTTCTTTCTTGTTTGGGTGAAAAGTTCTATAGATATCTGTTAGATCCTTTTGACCCATGGCATTGGTTAATGATGTTATTTCTCGGGTTATTTTCTGTTTCCATGACTTATCCTTCAGTGAGAGTGGGGTGTTGAAGTCTCTCACTATTATTGTGTGGATCGATGTGTGGTTTAAGCTTCATTAGCACATATTTAACAAATGTGGATGCCCTTGTATTGGGAGCATAGATGTTCAGAATTGTGATGTCATCTTGGTTGACTTTACCTTTGATGAGTATGAAGTGTCCTTTCTCATCCCTTTTGATTAATTTTGGTTGAAAGTCTATTTTGTTTTGTTAAAATCGCTACGCTTGCTTGCTTCTTGTCACCATTTGCTTGAATATTTTTTCCAACCCTTTACCCTGATGTAATGCCTAACATTATGGGTGAGATGTGTTTCTTGAATGCAGAAGAATGTTGGATCTTGTTTATGCACCCATTCAGGTAGTCTGTATCTTTTTATTGGAGAATTGAGAACATTAAAGTTGAGTGATATCAATGACCAGTGACTGTTCAGAGTCTTAATTTTGATGTTGGTTCCAGTCAAGTGTTTGTGTAGTTGTGTTTTTGCCATGGTATAGTTATCTATTTCCTGAGTTGTTTTGGTTGTAGCTTGTCCCTTTGGGATGGAGTTTTACCTCTACTACCTTCTGTAAAGCTGGATTTGTGGATAGGTACTGTTTGAATTTGTTTTTTCATGGAATATTTTGTTTTCCCCATCAATGGTTATTGATAGTTTTGCTGGGTAAAGTAGTCTGGCCTGCCACTGTGGTCTCTTAGGGTTTGTAGGATCTCTGTCTAGGCCCTTCTGGCTTTTATGGTCTCTGCTGAGAAGTCGGGTGTAATTCTGATAGGTTTACCATTAAATGTTATTTGGCCCTTTTCCCTTGCAGCTTTTAATATTTTTTCTTTTTCTGTATGTTTTATGTGTTAATTATTATGTGACAAGCACTTTTTCTTTTCTTGTCAATTCTATTTGCTGTTCTGTAGGCCTCTTGTATGTTTATAGGCATCTCTTTCTTTAGATTGGGGAAATTCTCTCCTATGATTTTGTTGAGAATAGTGTCTGGGCCTTGGAGTCTGATATCTTCTCTTTCTTCAATGCCTTTTATCCTTAGATTTCTTCTTTTCATGGTGTCCTTGCTTTCTCGGATGTTTTGTGTCTGGATTTTTCCAGATTTTGCATTTTCTTAATGGTTGCTTCAAGATCTGTGATTGTATCTTCTAGACCTGAGATTTGCTCCTCCATCTCTTGGATTCTGTTAGAAAAGCTTGCCTCTGTGTTGCTCGTCTTCTTCTCTGAGGTCTCACGTTCCCGTTTTCTTCTGTCTGTGTGTTTATCATTGAATCCACTTTAATCTTCAGATCTTGAACTGATTTCTTTCATCTGAATGTTTGCATATTCCTGAGTTTCTTCCATTGCCCCTTTATAGGTCTTCAGAGCTTTAACCGTTTTATTGATTTCTTTCATCTGGTTGTTTGTATTTTCCTGAAATCTTTCCAGTTCTACTCTATGTGCTTCTTTTATGTCTCTCACCTGTTTGGCTGTGTGTTCCTGCATTTGATTATGAATTTTATTTATTTCCTCCATTATCGTTCTCATTACCAAGGATTTGACATCATTTTCTTATATTTCTGTTGTGTTTGAGTTCTCTGGGTTGTTTTCTTTGGGATAGCTGGAAAAGGAGATCCCATGTTGTTTTGGTTTTTTTTGCGTATGCTTTTACACTGTCCGTTAGACATCTTGTCATCTCTGTTTTTGTTGGATAGCTTCCATAGTTGGGTGGACAGAGTCTGATGATAGATTCACTTGTTTTGTCCCAATTTCCCTAGGCTGGAAGCTCTGATGCTTCACTCGTGTGGATGGCAAGAGGCTAGCCCTGTCATTTCGAACTCCCACAGTCAGTGATCCTCAGCTCCCCTGTACTGTGGGTCCTGCAATCCTTCTGGGTCTCTGAATAAGCATTGGGTCAGGCCAACGTGTCCACAGCCTTCTGCATCCCCTGCCAAGTCCACCCAGGGACACTGGGCCCAAACCATGTTCCGAGCTCAGCTAGATTCTCAGGGTCCGAACCATCTGCTGAGCTCAGCTAGGGACTCTGGGCCCAAAATGCATGTAGAATCCAGCCAGAGTTTCTGGGCTGGGACTGCGCGCTAAGCTCAGCTAGGGGCTTTAGGCCCAAAGCTGCGTGCTGTGGTCAGTTATAGTCTCAGGGCCCGAACCTTCCACCAAGCTCAGCCAAGACTTCTAGACTGAAACTGTGCACCTGGTTCAACCAGTGTCTCAGAGCCGGGACTGCACCAAAAGATCAGCTAGAGTCTCTAGAACCAAGCTGTCCACCCAGCACAGTTAGGGACTCTGGCCCCAAACTGCACACTGAGCTTTGCCAGAATCTCAAGGATGGAATTGTGCACCGAGCTCAGCCAGGGACTCTGGACCTACACTGTGTGCTGAATTCATCCTGGGACTCTGGGGAGAGAGTCCAGCCAGAGTTTTAAGGCTGTGCCTGTGTTCAAGGCTCAGCTTGAGTCTCTGGGCCCAATCTGCGGGGCAATTCCAGCTAGGGCCTCTGGGACGAATCTGTGTGCTGACCTCAGCCTGCATCCGAGCAGCAGAACTGTGTGCTGAGCTGAGCTAGTATCTCGGGTGGATCTGCGTGCTGAGCTCAGCCTGCATCACAGCAAGGGAACTGCAGCTGAGCTAGTGTCTCAGGCACTGCACGCTGAGCTGAGCCAGCTTCTCCATGGTGGAATTGCCCACTGAGTTGAGCTTGGGACTCAGGGGCTGAACTGTCTGCAGAATCCAGTTTGGGTCTCAGGGCACCGCGTGACCCAAATCCTGCTGAGAGTCCCCTCTCCCTCAGCAACTCTCACCGGCCACCACACCAATCGCCTCTGCCAGAAGGCTCCAAGCTGCAAACTCAGTCACCACTGCTGCTGCCACTGCTGTCGCTATTGTCTCTGCTGCTTCTGCTCTGATCTGAGAAAAATCCGTGCTCCTCCCGTGTGCAGGGGCACGCAGGTCCTCTGCATCCTGGTCCCTTAGAACCATGGAGCACTCCTTCTGCAGTGGTGTGGAGACCTCGGTGTTCCTGGTTCAGAATTCTGTGCAATTCCCTGAATTGTTTACTGGAGCTTCTAAACATGGTCCACCCTGCTAGCCGCCATCTTGGATTTCATAGCTGGGTCTTAAGATAGTACTATTTCCAATTTTTCTGAGAAAGCACTGGAAAGTGGTGTACAAATTTGCATTCCCAATAGCAATGAAGGAGTATCGTTTTTTCTCTGTAGCGTCACCAGAATGTATTGTCACTTGAGTGTTTGATCTTAGCTATTCTGAAAGGTGTAAGATGGATTCTCAGAGTCATTTTGATTTATATTTTCCTCATGACAAAGAACATTGATAATTCTCTCTTTAGCTCCATAACCCATTTTTAATAGGTTATTTGGTTTGTTTTTGTTTAATTTCTTGAGTTCCTTATATATTTTGTATATTAGCCCTTTGTCAGAGGTAAGGCTGGTAAAGATCTTTTCCCAGTCTGTGGGCTGCTATTTTGTTCTATTTTTAGTGTTCTTTGCCTTACAGAAGCTTCTAAGTTTCGTGAGGCCCCATTTATTAATTGTTGATCTTAGAGCCTGAGTGGTTGGTGTTCTGTTCAGGAAGCTGTCTCTTGTGCCAACAAGTTCAAGGCTATACCCACATTGTCTTCTATTATATTTTGTGTTTCTGGTTTTATGCTGAGGTCATTGATCCACTTAGACTTGAGTTGTGTGCAGGGTGACAAATATGGATCTATTTGCATTTTCTACATGTAGACATCCAGTTATACCAGCACCATTTATTGAAGGTGCTTTCTTTTTTCTATTGTATGCTTTTGGTTTCTTCATTAAAAATGAACTGTCCACAGGTATGTGGATTTGCTTCTGGGTCTTCAATTTGATTTCATCCATCAGCCTGCCTATTTATATGCCAAAACCTCCAGATGTTTGTTTTTTGTTTTTGTTTTTGCTTCTTTTATTGTATAGGTTTATCTTAGCTATTGTGTTTTTGTTTGTTTGTTTTGTTCTTTCAAGGTCTGTTAATAATCATGTTGGTATTTTGATGAGAATTGCATTGAGTCTATAGATTATTTTTGGCAAGATGGCAATTTTTACTATGTTAATCCTACTGATCCATAAGTATGGAAGATTTTTTGATCTTATATTTTTCCATTTATTTTTTTCAGTGACCTGAAGTTCTTGTCATATAGGTCTTTCACTTGCTTGGTTAGAGTTATTCTAAGATATTTCATACTTGTGGCTGTTGTGAAGAGTGTTACTTGCCTAATTTCTTTCTCATCCCATTTGCCATTTATATACAGGAAAGCAACTGATTTTTTGAATTAATTTTATACCCAGAAAGTTTGCTGGAAGTACTTATCAACTGTAGTTATTCTCTGGTATAATTTTGGTATAATTTATATATGTTATCATGTCATCTGTGAATGGGGATACTTTGACTTCTCCTTTCCAATTTATATCCCCTTGATCTCCTTTAGTTGTATTATTGCTCTAGCTAGAATTTGAAGTACCATATTGAAGAGATATGAAAAAAATGGTCAGCCTTGTCTTGTCCCTGATTTTAGTGAAATTGCTTTGAGATTCTTTACACTTAATTTGGTGTTGGCTATTGGCTTGCTGTGTATAGCCTTTGTTATGTTTAGGTATGAGCCTTGTATCCTTGATTTCTCCACGACTTTTACCATGAAGGGGTGTTGGATTTTGTCAAGGGTTTTTTTCTGCATCTACTAAGATGGTCATGTGATTTTTTTTCTTTCATTTTGCTTATACATATGACTACATTGATTGATTTTCATATGTTGGACCAACCTCTGCATCCCTGGGATGAAGCATAATTGATCATGGTGGATGATGCATTTGATGTGTTCTTGGATTCAGATGGCAAATATTGAGTATTTTTGCATCAATGTTCATGGGGGAGATTGGTCTGAAATTTTCTTGTTTAGTTTAGTCTTTGTGTGGTTTATTATCAGGGTGACTACGGCTTCACAAAATGAGGTTGGAAATGTTCTTTTGTTTCTATTTTGTGGAATAGTTTGAGGGGTGTTGGTCTTAGCTCTTCTTTGAATGTCTGGTAGAATTCTGTATTTAATCTACCTGGCCCTGGGCTCTTTTTCATTGGGAGACTTTTGATGACTGCTTCTATTTCCTTAGAGGTTATGGTATTGTTTAAACTGTTTAACTAATCTTGACTTAATTTTGGTAAGTGAAATCTATCCAGAAAATCATAAATTTTCTTTAGATTTTCCAGTTTTTGTAGAATACAGGCTTTTGAAGTAAGACCTAATGATTATTTTTGGATTTCAAAAGTATCTGTTGATATGTCTCTCTTTTCATTTCTGATTTTGTTCATTTGCATACTGTCTCTCTGCCTTTTAGTTAGTTTAGCCAGAGTGTGTCTATCTTGTTGTTTTTCTCAAAGAACCAGCTTTTGGTTGCATTGATTCTTTGTATTGTTCTCTTGTTTTCTAAGTTATTGATTTCAGCCCTGAGTTTCATTATTTCCTGCCTTCTACTCCTCTCGGGTGTATTTTCCTCTTTTTGTTCTAGGGCCTTTTGGTGTTTTGAAGTTGCTAGTATGAGAACCCTCCAATTTATTTTTGAAGGCATTTAGTGATATGAATTTTCCCCTTAACACTGCTTTCATTACGTTCCATAAGTTTGGGTATGTTGTGTCTTCATTATCATTGAATTCTAGGATGTCTTTAATTTCTTGCATAATTTTTCCCCTCAGCCAGTGGTTATTGAGTAGAGAGCTTTTCAGTTTATATGAGTTTGTAGGTTTTCTCTTATTTCTCTTGTTGTTGAAATCTGGCTTTAATCCATGATGGTCTCATAAGATCCAAGGAGTTATTTTAGTTTTCTTGTATCTGTTGAGAGTTGTTTTGTAACCAAGTATATGACTATATTTGTGAGGTGATGAGAAGAGTATATATTCCTTTGTGTTTGTGTGAAAAATATTTGTTAGGTCCATTTGATTCATGGCATATGCTTTGCTTAATCATTTCTCTGTTTAGTTTCTGTCTTGATGACCTGTCCTTTGGTGAAAGCAGAGAGTTGAAGTATGTTGAAATGTGACATTCAATGTGTGATATAAGCTTTAGTAATATTTATTTTACAAATGTGTGTGCCCTTTTATTTGAGGCATAGATGTTCAGAATTGAAATGTCATCTTGGTGGATTTTACCTTTGATGAGAATGATGTGTCCTTCCTCATCGCTTTTAATTAATTAATTTAGTTGAAAGAATGTTAGGATGGCTATTCTAGCTTGCTTCTTTGGTCTGATTGCTGAGAAAACTTTTTTCTATCCCTTTATCTGAGGTAATATCTATCTTTGTCACTAAGGTATATTTTTTTGTATGCAGTAGAATGATGATCCTGTTTATGTATCCATTCTGTTAGCTTGCATCTGTTTGTTGGGAAGTTAAGTCCATTGATGTTGAGAGATATTAATGATCAATGATAGCTAGCTGCACTTATTTTGATGTTGGTGGTTGTATTGTGTTGTATTTGTTTTTTGTTTTGCTGCAGTGAAGTTATTTACTTCTTGTATTTTCTTTGGTGTAGCTTACTTTCTTTTGTTGGATGGAGTTTTTCTTCTAGTATTTTCTGTAGGGCTGGGCTTAAGCACAGATATTATTTAAATTTGGGCTTGTTATAGAATATCTTGTTTTCTTCAACTATGGTTATTTAAGTTTTGCTGGATGTAATAATCTTGTTTGACATCTGTTGTCTTTTAGGGTCTGCAAGACATTTTCCCAGGCCCTTTTGGCTTTTAGAGTCTTTGTTGAGAAGTCAGAGGTGATTCTGATAAGTTTTTCTTTATATGTATATGTATATGTTACTTAGCCCTTTTCCCTTGCAGGTTTTAATATATTTTTTTCCTCTGTACATTTAGTGTTTTGATTATTATGTGGTGGGAAGATTTCCTTTTCTGGTATAATGTATTTGGTGTTCTGTAAGCCTCTTTTATGATCTTAGGCATCTGTTTCTTTAGGTTAGGGAAATTTTCTTCTGTGATTTTGTTGAAAATATTTTCTGGGACTTGGAACTTGGAATCTTCTCTTTCTACTATTCTTGGGTTTTGTCTTTCCATAGTATCTTTGATTTCTTGGGTGTTTTGTGTCAGGAATTTTTAAGATTTAAGTTTCTTTGACAGATGTTTCAATTTCTTCAATTGTATCTTTTACACCTGAGATTCTTTCTTCCATCTCTTGTATTCCATTGGTGATACTTACCTGTATATTTTCTGCTTTCTTCCCTAAATTTTCCATCTCCATGATAGCTTCAGTTTGTGTTTTCCTCATTGTTACAATTTCTATTTTCAGGTCTTGAACTGTTTTATTCATTTCCTTCACTAGTTTGTATTTTCCTGTATTTATTTAAGTAATTTATTCATTTCCTTTTAAGGGCCCCAATTTGTGTCATTATATTTTTCTGTATTTGTTTAAGGGATTTATTCATTTCCTCTTTAAAGGCCTCTATCATCTTCAAAAGCATAGTTTCAAGGCCATTTTCTAGTGTTTCAGTTATGTTATGGTGTCTAGGGCTGCTTGCCCTGGCATAACTGGGTTCTGGAGGTCTGGTATTGCCCTAGCTTTGCTGGTAGTGTTCTTAAGCTTGCCTTTAGCCAGTCTCTGGCATTAGACGGTTGTTCCTCGTGTCTAGGGAAGAGCCCTGGCAGGAGGCTGGGTGTTTCTGGAGAAGCCCTCCTCAGGATGCTGGATTTGTTTGTGGATTAATTGTTTGAGCTTCAGGAATAGCCCTCATTTCTCCTCAGGTGTCTGTGTCCTGGTTAGACTCACATGCAGGGGATTGGAGTGGAGATGTCTAGCCTGTATGATCCTGAAGACCTGTAGGTCTCCTCAGGAGCCCAGAAGTCCTCTCAGAGTCAACAGCTCTGCTATTAGCTCTCTTGCTCTGTGGTCAAGCAGCCCTGATAGCGTGCATGACGGAGAATGCCATTTTGGAGTGAGATTTTATATGGTTCTGAGGTTGAGAGACAGGCAAAACCATGGAATAGAAGCTGAGACCATCTTCCTGAATCCTGGGATTTGGATGGCCAGAGCCTGTAAATATAGGCCCCTGGAACCTGCGAACTTTCCTCAAATGGCGGGAATAGCCAGGTGGGCAGAGGCTAGAACTGCTCATTCCCAGAACTTGTGATCTGTTCTCTCACCTGGGAAATACAGACACTGTTTTTGGAGTCTACAGCATGGCTTCTTCTATAGTCATTGTGGTTCTGTTACTCAGAAACAGTGCATACTGGGATGCACCATCTTGGATCCTCTGTAACTCCTCTGTTTAGAATATCTTAAGGTTGAGTCAGAGCTTTTAAAGTGAAGAGCAAGATTTGAACCTGTTCCACTTTACTAATCAGTTACCACCAGAATGCTACCAAGAGTCTCTGTGTGTTGCTAATAGGCACATCTGTGGGTCCCAAAGGGAGTGAATAATCTGTATAAAAGGAAAAGCTTGTCTGATAGCAAATTTCAATATCACCATGCCTGCTGGGCTATATGTCTCCTCTCCTGATTCTGAAGACTTAATTCATTTGAAATGATGAGATCAGGAAATGAGGAGATGATGGCCTGGATAGTCACAGGGCTGGGGAATAGCTCCTGATAAATGTCCTAGGAACCCTTCAGGCCTTACACAGAGAAACCCATGTCATTTCCTGCATCTATCTGTAGGTCATTTGCATTCTTCAGCTAGCCAATGTATTCTTCCAAACCGTAGCTCCATTCTGACTCCCACAGAGGCTAGCCATCTGCCTTATTGACCACACCCAAGAGATTAGGTAGGACAGGAAGGTACCTTGGCATGGATGGCCACCCCTCCTGGAACTGTAACCAAAGAAGTAAGCTGTTCTTAGGAAACGGGTCGTTCTATGTGTAGCAAGTCATCCTTAGTGTGAATTAGGAGCATTGCTAAAGGCTCCTCCGACTCTTCAGATGACAGCAGGCAAATAAATCCCTTTGCTTCCCAGGACAGTACTTTCTTCCCAGAATTTTTCCCTTATCACAGACCTGGCCAGTTTTTGCTGAGGCTGCTCTAAAGACATCCCAAAATGACACAGTGATAAAATCACCCTCAGTGGCTCAGCCTAATTGTACCCCCGTGGATCTTATCTTGAATATGTTCATGCATATATTAGCATATTTCTTACTCTTCTTCAAGTAGATGAAGAAAGGAATGAAAAATCATAATCATAGCCATTAAGCTTTATTAAGTGGTTAGTGTGTGTGTGTGTGTGTGTGTGTGTGTGTGTGTGTGTGTGTGTGTAGATCACAACTGCCTCAGGAGGTAGGTGTCCTTTTTTACAGAAGAGCAAAGAGAGGCACAGAGAGTTACCTGATTTTCTCTTTACTGCGTAGTTAGCTTGTAAAGTCAACAGGGACTATGGATCCTTCCCCTACAAAGCCTCAGGGGATCCCAGAGAATGGGGGTCACTTTTCCAGTACCTAAAACTTTTCTACTTCACAAAATCCTGTTAATGTTATTTTAAACTCTAGTAGAGAAGATATTTTTGAGCAATATGCCTATGAAACAATTACAAGTCACCCCTCCCTCCCTGATGCATGGCACTTATATTCTGACAAGTCAATATACAAGTTAACACTCAAATTTTCTCTCTACAGATAAGTCAAAGTTCCAAGCAGCAGCCCACATGATAAGTGGTTTTAAAGCACATTTTAATGCAAATATAAAGCATATAAAATAAGAAAAAGAGGCACCCTTGTGTTTCAAGAATCTGCAATTTAATTGGATAAAAGACACATGTATAAGAAATAGAGAGTGCAAAGTCAGTAGAACAAAAGTCAGGGAAGAGAGGGAGGGGTGTCAATAGCTAGCACAGAGTTTGGTAGTGAATTTTCTCCTTTTTTTTTTTTTTTTTTTTTTTTTGCCCACCACAGTTTTCTTAAATATTAGCATTTTTTCAAGCTGTGAATTTGAGTCTCTCAATCTTTTCCTGTGAAAATTTTCTTGGACTGGTTTTCATTCTCAAACTTTTTAAGGTATAACCTCTTTGCTGGTGAGCAATATGTCACTGGGATATTCTTCTATCTTGGGCCACCTTGGCCCAATGCCTGCTACTGTCTGAGGCATGTTGTACCATCTATTCTGTGAATCGTTTGTTCTATAATTATTCAACGATTATTCTACAATTATTTCCTCCCACACTGTCTTCCCCTTTCAATCCCAGTTCTAAGCTAACAGCCCCATCTAATGACTGTTGCTACAATGAACTGACTTAAGCAATGGACAAATCTTAGGGTTATTTATGACTTTTTCTGTCATTTATTATCCAATAAGATCTTAAATCCTTTCTGTTGCTTTTTCTCACTATTTTCAGCAAATGCCACCTTGTTTTCCACCATCATTATCCTTATTACGGCTCTTTACTATTTCCTTCATCCAGGAGTTCTTAAACGTCTGTGCTAACACAAGAGTTATTTAATGAGAGTCATGGGTAACTGATTTTCAGACAAATATAGTGTGTCCACTTGATTGACTTTAGATGTTAAAGTAGACTCAGCATTAAATATATAATAAACATGACAGTATGACAGGCCCCCAACCTTAGCACCACTGAAGCCATGCTGGAGGCACCATTCTGACCTAAGGACCCAGCATGTAGGCCCCAACACCTGCCAAAAACTGGAACAAAGATCTAATCCATCAAAGACCTAGTCCATAGTATCAGAATCAAGGAAAGTCTCTAAGTGTACTAAGCTTACATTTTGTCTTCTATAGCTTTGGTTCTTGTCAACTGTTCATGCTAACTGAAGTGTGTTGACCATATGTGGTTTTATGCATAATAGACAAAGAATGGTGAGGCTCAGGCTGCACGATTTAGGCAAGTTCCCTGTATAGCCACAGGCTGACAATGTGGACTTTCTATTTGGCTTTAGGAGTATTTGTGGGTCTTTTGGTTGAATAGATTCCTGACAACGGTAACTGCAGTGTATTAAGTAGAGAAAAGAGTGGAGTTGAAGCCGGTACACTGGGCTGCTGTCCACTTCAAGCAGGAGTATAGATGATGCCTGAGTTTGGAAGCCGTGTGTGGTGTTGTTGTTTGAAGAATACAAATGATCTTTGAGTAGGAGCTGGACTTTCTCCAGGTAAAGCCAGGTTAGAACCAGAAGCTAGCAAGGGTGGCAATTATTTTATTACTGTGTGTGCTTGACAGAAATTGTTTAAACATGAATCCATTGTGTTCTTGGTGATGAAAAATGGAGGTAGTAAAGCAGATGACTCTGTGCAGAGCAAAGAGGAAAGTGATATTGATTATGTCACTCCATGCTAATTTGGCTCCTTAGCTTTATCAGAGGCTGAAGTTGGCAGTTGGAGTGGGAGAGTAGAGCAGCCAGACAAACATGGGATTGCCATCAGCTGCCTTCAGGTTCAACACTTCTAAGCTTGGGCTGTGTATCCCAGGCTTCAGGGACAATGGTGCTGCTGATAGTAATTAACCTTTATAAGACATTTGATGCATAGTAAACACTGTACTAAATGTTCAACACAGGCAATATCACTAAATGGCTTTGATGGCTTGAACTTGTCTAGTTTGTAGTCATATATGATTGACAGTGTGCCCTGGGAGCCACAGCAATCTGGACCCAGATTCTTACTTTTTATCATTGCCTAGTGCAGATGTGACCTGGGACTAGTCAGCTAACACTGATGATACGTCTTTCAATAGGGATAAATATTTAGCCATTTAGAGATAATATATGGTGTGGAATATACTTCTAGCTAATTTTTTAAAAATATATTCACTCCCTTTCATTTATTGATGTTTAGCTAAATAATATATTTCTTCTTGCCTTCCTCCCTCTCTCCCCATCTCTTCCTGCTTTCTCACTTCAATTAGTATTGGAGATTGAATACTGTACCACTAAGCTATACCTCAACCTCTTAAACAATATTTTTTTGACACCAGGGCTTAATAGGCTACCCACAGTTTCTGCTTTCTGGGTAGCTCAGATTATAGGAATATGCTACTATGCTCAGCTCTATAGTCTATTTCTTAGCTAATCTTGCTTAAAGTTGTTGCTTTGAGAGATGACAGCCACTCCATACTCTTTCTCCTACCCCCACCCCTTACCAGCACCTGGAAGTGCCCAGGATAACCTTAAAATCCAGAACTGATGATGTCAAAGCCTCTGTTGGCCTGGGATTCTAAATAGAATGTAGAAGGGCCACCTTGTATCACTTGATAAGAAAGGAGTCATTGACATTTTAATGCTTGTTGCTGTCATCTGCCTTAACTAAGTTAACAGCCTAGTAACCAGGGTGAAACCTAGAGCTTGATCAACCAATGCTCCACCTGTGAAGGGTGGGGAAGGTTTGCATCTGCCATTGAGTAAAATATGAACATCCTGGCAGTGTAGAGTACATTCTTACTTGTTGGTTAATTAGAAATCATACAGGATGACTGTTTGGCCAACTAGAAGAAAACAAGCAATGACAAAATCCTCTTGACTAAATTGGTGTTTGACCTCATTTAGCCAGAAGCCACTGTCCCTGAGTGACAGTATCTACTGTCTGTTACTGAGTTGCCTGGCCAGTTGCAGTGAACACAGGAAGGGATTGCTGCTCACTGGATTATATAAAGCCTCTTGGATTCTTTTCTTCCCTTTTCAATTGTTTCATGAAAAAGCAAAGCAAAGCAAAACAACCATAACAAAACTTTCTTCCAGCAAAACAACTACTAAATTACAAGGGCTACTAAATTCCCTAGCACACAGCCTGGGAGGGTGTTTAGGTTAAGAGTCCCAAGTCCCTTTCTGTCTATAATCCAGAGATGCAGGGCTGCACAAAACAACATCTCTCCAACAGATGGGTGAGAGGAAGCTCTCCACCCCTTTGGCAAATCCACAGAGCTTTCTAAAGTCCATTTTCATCTGTAAAATGTTGCAAAGGTCCTCTGTCCCACAGTGCATGTATCTTTAATCCCTTTTATTGGCCAAGCTGGGCGATTGAAGATCACATGAATATTGCATTCCAAGCCCCAGAACAAGACACATGGCAGTGTGCAGAGGTCACATTACTTCCTGTCATTTTCTTTTCTTCACAGAGTCAGGGGACCTAGGCTTTACTCCTGACTTTGCCACTAATTAACCACCTTCCTGGAGTCAAATCATTTATCTTGTCTGGGCCTCCGCTCCTCATCTATAAAACAACACTGTTGATTCAGATAATCTCTGGGGTCTCTTCTAACCGCAGAATTTTGTGATTTTAATTATTTCTGTTATTAAAAGGCAGCCAGCCACATCGTGGGCAGTTCTCCATGACAGCCAGCCTCCATTTCTAATGTTCTGGGATGAGGAAGGCCTCCAGGAAGCAGCCTTCTCAAGGGCCTACAACTGTTCTTGAGAGCTCTCCTGGAGCAGACCCATGAAGGAGCAGCACCAGGCTTGAGTCAGCCATTCCTTCAAATCCCTGGGCTAGATGGGGACCAATAGCACAAATTGCCATTCTCTTGGAGACAGTGTGTATTTTATTGTCATCTGAGATGTTTCCATTATACCTCCAGCAAGTCAGCATTGGATTTCCTTCTTCACTGACGCATATTCCAAACTTCTTTACTAGAAATACATGTGTGTAAATGTGTGTGCCTGTGTGTATGTGGTAATTACTAAAGGCTATCCTGTCCACTGCTCTTACCTCACAGCACAGCACCACAAAAACTCCCTTAATAGTTTCAGGTTTGTGGTTCTTCTTTGCCTTCTACGCCACACCTGTGACATACCACCCCCTGCTTTCCTAACTGACTTTCCTCCTCTTCCAGTCTCTGTTTTCACTCTGTAATTAATAATTAGTCTGCATTTTATGCCCTTCCATCTTCCAACCTCATTAACTCTTATACTTGGCATGAAGTGTTTCCTCTGTGAGGCACAGTGAAGGAGCTGTATTTGACCTCTTCCAGTTTTGAATTACATTGATGCTCTTATTTTCCTCTTTGGAATGCTTATGTAATGCTGTTGCTCAGGCTATCCTTTGAGACTCTTCAGAAACACAGAGGTCACTTTTGTGTGTGTGTGTGTGTGTGTGTGTGTGTGTGTGTGTGTGTGTCTATTTGTGTGTGTATGTTGGGGGAACCAAGTTTGTCCATGTGAGTACAGATGCTTCTAGAGTTCAGAAATGTCAGGTCCCCTTGGGGTCGGAGTTATGAGCAGTTACGAGCTGCCTGATGTGGGTCCTGGAAAGCAAACTTGGATCCTTTCTCTCAAATACCAAGCCACCTCTCCAACCTCAGCCCTGGTGTGTATTGTCATAATTATTGGAGTCTAACCTAGAGCCAAATTTCCAGGGTGACTTGATTGTATTTGTAAGTGGACCTGTATAGTCCCCAGGAATTCCTTGGCTATGTGTGTAGGATTGTCATTTACCATCTATAGCGCTGGAAGTCCTTTGGCCATAAATAGTGTGTTGTAAGAATAGACTTTCTCCCTGGTTTTCAGGAGTGAAGCAGAAAAGGAAATCTCAGGTTCATTCAGAGACACCTCTTCAAGTAATTTCCAGGGGAAGCTTCTCTAACCACCCAGAGTTAAGACTTCTCAACTTCTCAGCTTCCCTAGGACATTACTTGTGCCTTTATCAAAATAGTTTATTCCAGTGACACCAGCGGTCACGGCAAGTGCACTGCTGTTTGTAGGTCCCTGACTGCTGATGCTGCACCACTTGACACACTCTTCTCCTGCCTGGCTGCCCGTGGCTACTCACCGGATTCTCCATGAGTGGTATGTTGAGGGGATAAGGAGGAACAATGATTCAGTATTCTTGACACCAAATTAAAATTCCTTTGTCCCTCTTTGGACATGCAGAATGGTCATT